>NW_023144622.1:303777-346277 GCF_012932325.1 Thrips palmi
TTGCCGCAAAAGGTTTCCCCTTGACGTTCTAGTATTCTTAAGACCCCACTCTTTCATGCCCTGTATCGGGAAGACGTTGACCACAACGATTTTGCCTTTGACCGCAACGATTTGGGACCAAAGTTGGTCAAAAAATGCGCTTGATTTGCCGAAATCATGCGTAAAATCGGCAGAAATTTCGTGGAATACCAACAAAATCTCGCGGAACCCGGGCATAATTTAGACGCAAAATTCTGCGAAATCTTGAGAAATTTTGAAAGGGGTACCCCTTCGATTTAAGTACGTAAATAGTTAAAGACCGCGACTTTGCCGCGGCCAAGAAGGCCCCGCGGTGGAAAGGCCCCGTGGCTCGCGGCCGAAAGGCCCCGCGCTTCGCGCGCGCGCGAGGCCCCGGGCGCGATCGCGCCCCCGCGGCCCGGGCCAGTCCGGGCCTGACAGCACTGGAGGCGCTCCAGCCTGTCTCTGTCTCTCTCGCACTCATGGGGCGTCCCGTGTACGTACAAGCGAGACGGAGTGACGAAAACGACTCTCGGAATGAGTCTGGGGCAGCCAGATGGCGCTGCGATCGCATGGCGGCATGGCTGAGGGCGGCCGAGGGCGGACTAGCTCGGCCAGACGGCAGCGTGCCGCCATCTCGGGCGTCCTGGGGGAATGTAAAGGGACGGCCTGCTGGCCGTAGTGCTGACGCACGGCCGCGCGGCGCAGTTAAATTAGAATGCTGTCCGACTCTTTCTTTCTGTTTTGCATTTGATCCGTGACTTACAGTAAAGAAAAACATATTTTGTTTTGTTTTTTCCGCTTTTTGTTTTCCGCTATTTTAATTTTTGTTTAAATGAAGCGTCCGCGCTGGTTAATGAGGAGAGCCGGTTTCATTCTCGCACCCATTGGGCGTCCCGTATAGCTGCGAGTGAGACAGAGCGACGAAAACGACTCTCGGCATCAGTCTGCTGGCGCGTGGTGTATCTTCGGCCATGGCCTGGCCAGCCTCGGCCGATTGCCGTTGCTGACCGGCACATTTTGGGTCACGCGCAGATACAGCACGGGCCGTGGTGGCCCGCCCGGGCAGAGTCTGTGAAATATTGCGCGGGCGAGGCGTGCATCCGGGCCGTGTGGACACTGTAGAGACACCGTGTGGGCACCGTAGGCACGCTGGGCACTGAAAGCCCCGAGTCATCGGTAGGACGAAGCAGACGACGCACCAGGTGAGGCGAGCCTCAGTGACCCGGTCAGAGGCTCGAAGGTCCCGACGGGGCGGCCGTCCAGGGTTCTTAGGGTGGCGCGGCCCTTGCTGCAGCAAGGCGAGCGAGCAAGGCTGTAAACGTGTAAACGTGCCAACGGGGCGATTGGCGTCATCAACGCCAAAATGATGCCGAGAGCGGAGCGAGCCGATGGGTCCATAAACAAGGGAAGAAAAGGGTTAAACACTAGGACAAAGTTGGTCAGGGCCAGGGGGGGGAGAAAGAGGGAGGGAGGGGAGGGAGAGAGAGAGAGAGAGAGAGAGAGAGAGAGAGAGAGAAGGGGAGGGGAGAGAGAGAGGGGGTGGGGGTGAGGGAAGGGAGAAGGAGAGAGATGGGGGCATATCCTTCATGAACTCTTAAGTCCGTTCTTGCGGTGTATCCGCGGCTCTTGACGCTATACCCAGTATAGTCTCCCCCTGGCATCGTTGTGCTGCGTCGCTGCGTCACTCTGCACACCGGTGCAGTGGAGCTCGGGCAGCACTCTCACAAGCCCCACACGCACAACCAGGGCCAGTAACCGATTCAAGTTTTAGTGTTTGGGGGCGTGCCTTCTTGCCTAGCCATTCATTCCGATTGCTTAGACCAAGAAAACGTGGGGGGAGGGGGGACTCGTTGTGCCCGTGGGCCGTAAAACCTCGTATAAAACCGCCCATGTAAAACTACCCCTGAACCGTAACACGGAGCAGCGTGACTTCAACATGCATCACTGTAAAACTTCCTCGTGAAATTCGGCGAGAGATTTCTTTTTTCCAGTGCGCCAGCCGCACAGTGGGCTTGAAAAACGGTGGTGGCGGCCAAAGAAGCGATTTGAGCTCCCTAGTCGCTAAACAGGACTCGAACTGAGCGTGTGACCCTACCAATAGATCCCTCGTTCGGAGAGCAATCCATTGGTGGGGTCACACGTACGGATCGAGTCCCATTTAGCGACTCTGGAGCTGAAAACGCGTCTGGAATTTGGGACGGCCTGTGCCGGTCTTCTGGCCCACTGTGGGCGGGGCAGGGCCTGCTAACTGCGGCGGTGCGGCGGACACACTTTCACACATTGCAGTCACGCCGCCGCTCAGTCACAAATAACGGCCTCGGCCAGCAATTTCCCTGTGGACGTCGCCCGGCGGTGCGGCCGCGTGTCGGGGCAGGCCGTGGCCCAGGCCGTGGCCCAGGCCGTGCACGCCGAGCCGCCCGGCCTCGTCACTTATTTACCAGGCAGGTTAACCTGACCGGACTGCGTACCGACCAAGTCCGACCCACTGGCCTCGCCTGCCTCGGCCAACCTGGCCAGCCAGACAGCCAGGCAGCCAGCCAGCCAGGCAGGCAGCCAGCCAGCCAGCCAGCCCGGCGGCGACCAGGAAAATCACGTTGCTTGCTCCATTTGGTGCAGACAGCCACCGCCGGCCGGCCAACCGGAGGGCTCCGTTTTGGCCGGAGCTTACCGGAGAACCGGCACGATGAGACGCCATTGGCTGTTTCCAGGCGGTTCGACCTGAGAGACCTTAGAGACCTGGAGTTCGCCAGGCGAGTGCAGCGTGGCGCGCCACGGCAGTGGGCTAGAGGACCTGTGGCGGCGGTAAAAATCCCAGACGCGTTTTGAGCTCCAGAGTCGCTAAACGGGACTCGAATCGAACGTGTGACCCCAACAATGGATTGCTCTCCGAACGAGGATTCCATTGGTGGGGTCACACGCTCAGTTCGAGTCCCATTTAGCGACTCTGGAGCTGAAAACACGTCAAGAGTTTTGGCCGCGTCCACCCACTGTGCGCGTGTGGCGCGCGGCGGGCAGAAGGGGACGCCTGGACGACGCTGGCTGGCTTGGCTGGCTCCTAAATCCATCTCAGGGTTCTCGGCTCTGCACCCTGCCTTTTTCCGACCCCGCCCCGCCGCCGGCCCTCCTACCTGCCTGCTACCTCTCAACGCGTGCAGCGCGCGCGTAATCAGTTTTGCATGACTCTGTGCAAAATACACGAAGGCCTTAACGCCCTCGCCGCACCCCTTCCCCCAGGGCGCCACACGCACTCGGCCAGCAGGCCGAATCCGGGCGCCGCTCCGTCTCTCTCGCACGCACGGGGCGGCGAAAGCAGTGCCCGGAATCAGCCTGCAGCGCAGCCTGGCGCAGCACAGTGGGCCAGAAGACCGGTGCAGGCGGCCAAAACTCCAGACGCGTTTTGAGCTCCAGCGTCGCTAAATGGGACTCGAATCGAACGTGTGACCCCAACAATGGATTGCTCTCCGAACGAGGAATCCATTGGTGGGGTCACACGCTCGGTTCGAGCCCTGTTTAGCAACTTTGCTGCTCAAAACGCGTCTAGAGTTTTGGCCGCCTCCACCGGTCTTCTGGCCCACTGTGCGCAGCCCAGCGTGACGGCGACGCGGCCAAAGGGGCGGTGGAAACAACTTTGAGTCCGGGTGCATTATTCAACTTCGGGTTTGATTACACACATTCATTTTGGATGGTGACCGGATGAATTTCAAGATGGTCGCGGCAGTAAGCGGATCGTTGTTAACAATGCAAAGTTGATAAATTATTGTGTTTGTATTTTCGGAGTATATATAACTATAGGTAATATTTCAGGAATAGAAATTAAACTTTGGTAACCTGTTGATATTTTGGGGAAACTTTCTTGGTGAGCCGTTCTGTATCTTTGGTGAACGTCGCTAAAATTAGGTCGAGAAAAGACACGAATCTCACGAACGCAGATCAAAACAATAATATTTCCGTCCATTCGAGCAGCGAACGAGCAGTGGCTCTGACTGCGGGCTCCAGTGGCGTGGACGTCGACGGAGCGACGCAGCAGACAGATTCCGCGAGCCGTTTTCGTCGCTCTGTCTCTCTCGCACCTGTACGGCACGCCGCGTGAGTGCGAGAGAGACAGACTCTCGGAATCAGTCTGCAGGACAGAAGGGGCGGCGGAAGAGGAGGGGCGCTGCACCCAGGGCTCCTGGGGACGGGCCGGGGATGGTAATGAGGCGGCACGACGCTCCGTCTCACAGTGGGCCAGCAGACCGGTGGAGGCGGACAAAACTCTAGACGCGTTTTGAGCTCCAGAGTCACTAAATGGGACTCGAACCGAACGTGTGACCCCACCAATGGATTGCTTGTTCGGAGAGCAATCCATTGGTGGGGTCACACTTCCGGTTCGAGGCCTGTTTAGCGACTCAGGAGCTCAAAACGCGTCTAGAGTTTTGGCCGCCTCCACAGGTCTTCTGGCCCACTGTGCGTCTCTCTCGCACTCATCGGGCGTGCCTCGGCGTGCCGTCGGGGTGCGAGAGAGACGGAGCAACACTGCTCGGAATGAGTCTGCAGGTGCCTGGTGAGGCCGGCCAGTCTTGACGCAGCCACCAACGCCATGATCCGATTGCCGACCAGATCCGGGCCACGCCTCGCCACGCCACCCAGTCACCTGTTTTGTTTCCCCCCTCGCTTTCTCCTCTGCCCCTCTATTTTCGGTGGCCACAGACTCACTAGACCACTTCGCACAGCAGCGGCATTTCGCATTGATCCACAGCGCGGCCTCCTTCCCACTCCTTTTATACCTGATTGGCGTTGATTCGCTCGGAAAATTGAATTAGTCCGCGAAAGCCCGGACGGCCACCCGGATGGCGACCTGGATGCCGGCCGGGATGGCGACGCACAGTGGGCCAGAAGACCGGTGGAGGCGACCAAAATGTCGGATGCGTTTTGAGCTCTAGACTCGCCGAACAGGACTCGAACCGAACGTGTGACCCCACCAGTGGATTGCTCTCTGAACGAGGAATCCATTGGTGGGGTCACACGTTCGGTTCGAGTCCCATTTAGCGACACTGGAGTTCAAAACGCGTCTAGAGTTTTGGCCGCCTGCACCGGCTTCTGGCCCACTGTGGGGCGCCCCACGAGTGCGAGAGAGACAGAGCGACACTGCTCGGCTTCCGCAGTCAAGGCCTTTGTCATCTCGCTTCCGAATTTGGCGGCGCTGCCCGTATCTCGGATCGCATCGTCGCTCTGTCTCTCTCGCACCGGGACGGCACACCCCACGAGTGCGAGAGAGACGACCAGAGCGACGGGCCTCATGCCCGCATCGTTTTAGAGCCGCCCCCCTTTTCGGCACGCGCCATGGCGGCGCTGACATTCATTCCCAGGGCGCCACCGGTGCGGGCCGCGCCGCCGCGGCAACATAGGTCAGCCTTAATTGTGGTCGCACCGGCCTTGTTGTTGTTTGGTTGGTTGTTGTTGTTGCGTTTCTTTTCCCGCCATCCCCGTTCCGTTTTTAAGGCCGCTCGTTTCCAGACGGCACCCATTCACTGTAAAAAATTCTGTACTTTTGTACGGAAATGGTACAGAAAAATATAGCACGAAGGTACGGAGAAAAGTACGGAACGTTCCGTACTTGCTCCATATGAACCCATGTAAATGGGTACGGGAAAAAAAGGTACGGAACGTTCCGTAGTTGGCAAGTACGGACGTTCCAGGCAAATTATTGACCAGACATGTTCCGTACTTTTTTCTCACCGTGTTCGCCGGTAATCAGCATCGCCGCCGTATTGACTCGCCGCGTGCACCACACTGTGCGTTTGCCGAGGCGGGGCGTCGCTCTGTCTCTCTCGCACTCGTGGGGCGCGGCTCTGTAGGGATGCGAGAGAGACAGGGCGACGAAGCGAGCGACCGCCAGTGCCGCGGGCACGGCGAGCGCCCGGCGGCTAGGCACCACGCCGACACGGCTGTGCCCGTACGGCCTACCTCCCAGGCGCTCCGCGCTCCCACGCGCTCTCACCTTCGCACTCGCTTGCACACACACACTCTCTCTCTCTCTCTCTCTCTCTTTGTTGTTGCGTGACCAATGAGAGGGACAAGGACGGATGGCTCGCCACACCCGCATGCGTGCCTTTCTGTCAACATGCCAAAGCAGGACCCACACGGCGAGTGGTCCTGGACCTCACCTACCCCTCCAGACTGCGCCCCTCCTCTCTCTTTCTCTCTCTCTCTCCCTCTCTCTCTCTCTCTCTCTCTCTCTCTCTCTCTCTGACTGATCCGATCCCATTTCCTGATGCACACTTGTTGGCCATGTACCACTCTCCGCGTCCCCAATCCATTTCCATGCTGCTTTCGATAATATCGCAAAGGCTTCTCCGACCCATCGATCTTGTCGCTAGAGCTGTTTTCTTTTCCTTTCTTTTTTTGTTTCTCTCTGAGGGTGGCAGCCCTGTGTTCCTGGTAAGTCTGGTGCGCGGCTGCAGTGCAGTGACCGGGGGTCGGCACCCTCGTAAAACGAACAAATTAAAACTTGTATAGTTTTTATTAGTTTTTTAGTAAATTTTGTTAAATTTTAAAAATTGAATTAAATTTGACTAAACTTAAGTATTTTTAATTAATTTTCATTTGCAAAACTAAAATTTGTTAATCTTTGTAAGCTGCTTTGATTAAATCTTAAATTAAATTGAATAAATGTAGCTTACAAAGATTAACAAATTTTAGTTTTGCAAATGAAAATTAATTAAAAATACTTAAGTTTAGTCAAATTTAATTCAATTTTTAAAATTTAACAAAATTTACTAAAAAACTAATAAAAACTATACAAGTTTTAATTTGTTCGTTTTACGAGGTGGGCGGCCAGAAGGAGGGCCCTCAGTTCTGCCAGCCCACTGGACTGGACGAGGCGCTTGCTCAAGCGCTTGCTTCGTCGAAAAGTGAAAATGAAAATTCGGCCCGGATGCCGAGCAAGACCGGTGCAGAGAAAGGAAGAGAGAGAGAGAGAGAGAGAGAGAGAGAGAGAGAGAGAGAGAGAGAGAGAGAGAGAGAGAGAGAGAGAGAGAGAGAGGAGAGGAGAGAGATGGAGAGAGAGAGAGAGAGAGAGAGAGAGAGAGAGAGAGACGGACAGACAGACACAAACAGACACAGACAGACAGACAGACAGACAGACAGACACAGACAGAGAGACCCGTCTCAGGCCGATGCTGAATCAGGTCCCCCACAAGGCAAGCGGTGCAACTTCGCCGGACTAAAAGTCGGCCGAGGAATACAACATCGCGTGGAAAGAACACTTTCACGCAGTGGCTCAAGACAAAAGCATACGCTGGCCATTTTTCCTGAGCCGCACAGGCGGGGCGCGGGGCGCGGGGCGCGGGGCGCGGGGCGCGGGGCGCGGGGCGCGGGGCGCGGGGCGCGGGGGCGGGGGCGGGGCGCGGGGCGCGCGCGGGCGCGGGGCGCGGGGCGCGGGGCGCGGGGCGCGGGGCGCGGGGCGCGGGGCGCGGGGCGCGGGGCGCGGGGCGCGGGCGCGGGGCGCGGGGCGTGCGCGGGCGCGGGGCGCGGGGCGCGGGCGCGGGGCGCGGGGCGCCCCTGGCCGAGTATTCACTTCCAGCGTGGTGCCGGGACAGGGCAAGAATGATGAGGTGTACTTCGAAGCGCGGCGGCTGCGTGAGCCGAACAGCGCGCTCAATCCGAACGTCACTCTGTCTCTCTCGCACTCTTGGGGCGCCCGTAAGGGTGCGAGAGAGACAGAGCGACGGGGCACTACACTGTGGGGCCTGGCCGGGCCTGGCGGACGGGCCACAACACGGCGGACAAAGGGCTTCGGGCGCCTCCGCACCGCCGTGCGACAAGGACGCACGACGCAAACGCAGTCTTGCGCCATGGCACACTGGGAAAATCACAGCCATCTTCATCGGCAACATGGCAAACCTTCATTTTTCCAACATTTTTCCGAAGGGTGTCGAGGAAATCACCGCGAAAATCCGTGAGTAAACGTCAGCGAGACAAATTTCACAGTGTCGTTCTCTGGCCCTTTGCTGCAGGGCGTGCGTGCAGAGCGTGCAGGGCGCAGCCAACAACCCTGCTTTGAATGCCAACTCTTTGGCCGCGAACTGCGCGCCGCGCCAAAGTTGGTTTCCACGAGGCAGGTGTGCTTGCGTTTGTGTGCGTTGTCCGGGGCAGCCGGGCAAAGGTGTGTGCACCTACCTCCCAATTTCCTCCCACTTCTATTCCAGAAATGATTAAATGATTTAAATAATACACAATAATTCCTCTGCAATATCCTTCCGATTCGCGAAATTTCAATTGTGTCACCACTTCTACCCAATTTTACTCGTCGAAAAAAAGGCCTGAGGTCAAGTGGTTTGGTTTGAACCAAGCAGTGCTCGTCAACCAACTGCACTCAAACCAAGGCATATTGTTTGCAGGATCTTTCTTTTTTTTTTGGCTTCACAGACTTGACTTTTGAAAACGTCCACAACCACGCGCGGAATGCGTCCTTGAATCGACGAGTCGCGTGTTCGTTATTCCGGCATTATTCGCAGAGAATCGCAGTGTGTCAGTGTGTGTGTCGCCGAGTCGACGGAGTGCTATTGGCAGGTATATTGAAAGCCGCGCACGCGAGACCAATTTGTAAAAATCATTTATTATCCAGGTCGGATCCTTTGAAAATGGCCGCGCGCGTGTGTGCCACACTGTGGGTCATGAGGGCACACGTGCGCCTGCTCTCAGCGTGTGTGTGTGTGTGTGTGTGTGAGAGAGAGAGAGAGAGAGAGAGAGAGAGGCAAGGGGAATGGGGGGTTGCCTAGGTGATCATTATTTGGAGAAGGACACACCCGGGGACGCACAGACTTGCGCGCAGATCGGTTTGAAAGTTGGGCGAAGTTGTCGTTGTCTGTTAACTTGACTTCCCTCGGCCTGCAACTGAACTGTGCCCTACTCTGCAAACTGGCGGGTTTTTCTGTCACCGATCTTCCCACTAATGCAAATGATTGGTAAAATACTGTCACAACATTGTGATGTTTTTGTTAGCCCCCGCTATAATGACCATCGGCAACTGGGCGATGCACTGTGGCTAAAAGCTACGGAAAATTCTGAACACACACTGCAAGAAAAAGTGTAGATAGTACAACAAAAGTACAACAGAAACTGTACAATAAAAGTACAACAGGGATTGTAGAATGTACAACGAGAATTGTACAAACCACAACGAGCCCTGGACTGCACAGCACTCCTCATGCCGGTTCCATTGTACTTTGTACAACAATTGTTGTACTTGTAAAGTACACTAAATTCCTGATAAAAAATTTGCCAGAAATTTGTGTACTTTTGTTGTGGTTATTTCCTGCAGTGCAGCTTGTGGTAATTCTCCGTAGCTTACTTGTCAGTATTCTCCGTAGGCTCTTACAGTATTCCGTACGACAGCATAGTGTTCTCCGTAGGACTATACAGTCTTCCAGGCCCTACGGAGAAGACTATGCAGTCCTACGGAGAATACTGATAAAAGGGCTACGGAGAATCCTGGCAAAAAAATTAACAGAATTTCCCGTACCTTTTTGCCGCAGTGTGCTGTCGATATCTCGATAACCTGAGGATCGATTCCGAAGGCAAGGACCCTAGAGGCGCTCTTAGCCCCCCTCCCCCTTCTCCAAAACCCGTGGTCCCCTAGATAGCCGACTGAAAGGTAGGAAAAAAGCCACCACGCTTTGGCCCTGTGCGTAGGCAATAAGTGCTACTCTTCCCCTCCCTCGGGCCGACCCGGATCCGCCACTGGCTGTTGGAGTGAATGCGAGGAACAACCGGAGCATGAGTGCTTCGCTAACAGGCAGGGTCGGGCGGGCCGGCGGGCCGGCGGCGGCGGCGGTAGGGCGCGTAGCGTGTGGCGGGAGCGGCGGGGGCCAACCAGGGCAACAGGGCCTCGGGCAGGGCGACGGGCCCTATTGGTTCAAACGGCCACTGCACAGCTGCAGGACCTGCATCCTCGCCACGCCACGCTCCGCCACGCCATGCGGGTGGGTGCCGACAGAAGGGCACGGCACGGCACGACGATGCCACGGGATTTCATTGGAGAGGGAGGAGGACTGGGGGTGCGGGGCGAACTCGAGGGTTGAATGTTAATTGGGTGACTGCAGACTGATTCCGGAGAGTCGTTATTTCGTCGCTCTGCCTCTGTCGCACTCAGGGGGCGTGCGACAGCGGTGCGAGAGAGACAGAGCGACGAAACAACGCCTCTTCGGAATCAGCCAGCTGCCGGACACAGCAGCGACAGCGCGGGCCGCGCGAACCTGGGTCGTCAGCGGACTGATCCCGAGAGTCGCTTTTCGTCGCTCTGTCTCTCTCGCACCCAAACGGGACGCCCCGTGAGAGCGAGAGTGACACAGCGACGAAAACGACTCTCGGAATCAGTCTGCAGAGGCCGCAGGGATCGGCAGCCCTCGCCACTCCGTCACTCTGTCACGCCGAAAGCGACTCACGGCTCAAAAGTAGGAAAGTATTTGCAAGTCGGGCGGCGCGGCGGCGAGGCCAGGCGACATTTGCCCTACAGGTTGTGCTCGACCCTGGCCTGCAGTCTGGTTCCGAGAGTCGTTTTCCTGTCTCTCTCGCACCTGCACGGGATGCCCCATGAGTGCGAGAGAGACAGAGCGACGAAAGCGACTCTCAGTCTGCTGGCTGGCCTGGCTGGCCTACCCCCGCGGGGGCCCTCGCTGACCTGGCCCCACCGCAGACACACACTCCAGCGGGGCGCCAGACAATGGCTGCGCCGTCTTGTGTCCCCAGAAAAGAAGGCGGGGTGGGGGGAGGGGAGGGGGGGGGGAGAAGGGGGCGAGAAAGGGGCGTTGTCTGTCATTACGTCGAGAAACACACGAAAATTGGGGCGATGGCGCATTGGGCCACAGGTGGGGGCACGACAAAGAAAGCGACAGAGAGAGAGAGAGAGAGAGAGAGAGAGAGAGAGAGAGAGAGAGAGAGGGGGGGGGGAGAGAGAGAGACGGGGCCGAGATTCACACGCAAGAGGGAAGAGGGTGGAGCTAGTCGGGGTGGCAGACTGTCTGAGTGAGTAAAGTGCTGAGGGCTAGTGGGCGAGGGGCAGGGGGTGGGGGGAGGAGCGGGGGAAGTCCGAGTGGCCCGCCTTTCGTAAAGTGTTTCGACTCACCGCCGCGACGCGGCCGAACCCAAACAAGGTAAAATGCGGTAAAATGGCACGAAAAAATATATAAACGTCGGTGGAGGACCAGAGAAAAAGGGGGAAAAGTGGGTATGCTATCAGATAAAGGGAAAATCCCGGAATTCACAGCAGGTGCAGGCAATATAATTTACAGCGCATGAGCCGCCCCGCGTCGCGTTGACATGGCAGCGCACGTAGAGGGCGCCCTCCGGGCTAAGCCCCGATCATGTTTCTTCTGCTTTCTTGCTGTTGTTGTTGTCGTCGTTTTTTGGTTTTTAGATTCTGCAGCCCGTTGCCCGCCCTGTCCCAGACCGTGCTAATCCTCCGCCGTGCGCTTTGCCAGGCTTAGCGTGCATCGGTAATGCGCCCGGGGGGGGGGGGATGCGGCAGGATGGCTATCACTTTACCGCCACCAAAGTGGAGGGTGTCATGAAGTCCGTGCCGCAGGCCACCAAGTAAAAAAGAAGTTTAGAGAAAAAAATTTCGAAAAAAGAAATTCCTTAAGTTGCGGGTTGGAGTGACGATGCAAATGCCGGACACGACTCGACGCGCGCTCAATTCCTGAAGTCGCGATTTAGGAGGTGGACGCCACGCCACGCCACGCCACGCGGCACGGAAAGGGACGGCTGGACGGGGAAGGAGTGAAAGAGGCGGGAAAACGAAATGTCACCTGCATTCTCAAAGTTTTCAAATTTGCCGGCGCGACTTCGGCGCGTGGGCACACTGCGAAGCTTGAGGCACGAGGCGAGGCGGTGGCCTTTTCTCTCGGCAAATGTTTGTGACCTCTTTAATCGCCTGCTCCCCTAGAAACGGTGCGCCCCGCCCCGCCCCGCCCCGCCCCCGCCCCCCCCCGCCCCCCCGCCCCGCCCCGCCCCGCCCCGCCCCGCCCGGCCCGGCAGCCTCCGGGCCGGTCTACGCTGTAGCGCTATGGCCAGGCCAGAGTAATTAATTCTCATCACAGGTGAACTCTATGGGTGGCGTGGCGTGGCGCGGCGTAGCGTGGCGTGGCGGGGCGTGGCGCGTCTGCACACAGTAGCCTTGCAGCACACAAAGGTAATCGGTAGTCTCCCCCCCCCCTTGAGCATGGGGGACGCCGACCCGACCCGCACCCGCATGCTGAGCACCTTTACAGTGAGCCGCACAGTGCTGAGGAGGTTAGCACCCAACGAACGATGCACCAGTAAGGTGGCCAAACTCAAACTCAGCCCGAGCCTCAGTACGCACTTCATAAAGGGTGAGACCCAGATCCCAGATACTGCCCGACAGGCAGGCTAAGGCTGACAACCCTTTCAAAACCATCGAGGGAATTTCCTGTTGCAGTGCATGAGCAGGGCCAGGGTGACCTGCAGCAGCACAGTCCCATCGGCCGCGCGGACATCGTCGCGGTTTTATCTGCGAGTGCCGCGTTAACTGAGAGAGTCGCCAGCACTACAGGGGATTCAGATTCGGATTCGAACAAACTTGTCTGGTCTTCCTCCGCCTCCCCCCCCCCCTCCTTGTCCTCCTCTCAAGCTTTCCCTTCTGCTGAACGCGCGCGCAAGCTGCCGCCAACCTCGCGATGTTGTGCAGGCGCAGCGGGGTGTGGCGGCGGGGCGGGGCGCGGGCGGGCGGGGCGGGGCGGGGCGGGGCGGGGCGGGGCGGGGCGGGCGGGCGGGGGGGGGGGGTCTCGCCTGCTGCTATTCATTAATTCTTCGTATAGCCCCAAGTATTTCTCGCACGGAGGCCCGCCCGGTCGGCCGCCACTTCGCCAATCTTGGCCGAACTGTCAGCTGCAACATCGGACCGCCCCGCCCCGCCCCGCCCCGCTGGCCCTGAAAGGAGGCGGGTAGCTCGGAAGCTGTCGGAAGTCAGGGGTGTGGCAGGTCGCTCCAAAAAAATCTCGGAACGAAGCAAGTTGAACTTGGTTTAGTTTTCTGATGCGGCCCCGGGGAGGGGTCCTTCCCCGTCTGAAGGTTGGTTCGTTCGTTGGTTGGTTGGCCGGTCGGTCGAATCATTTAAAACGTCTGCGCATTCGTTTTCGTAAGAAAACCCCCACAACACTCTCAAAGTCTCACGGTGACAGGCTGCACCATCATATCATTGTGGAGATTTTCTGGGTGCATAGCCAACCCACCCTTCCGTCCGAATCGCCGGAGGCCAGGAGAAAAAGAGGAGGGAGGCACAAGAGAGAGACGCACACAGTGGCCACAAAGATTGCGAGCGAACGGAACGAATATGAAGAAAAGCGTGAGGAGAAAAAAATAAAATAGGTCGACACGACGAATAATGGTGTGAAATGAAACGTGCAAGGGGAGGCGGGGGCGTTGAGGCTTCGGGAATATGGTCATCGCCTTCTTTCCGGGTTCTCCTTATTTTTTCGTGCCTTTTTTTTCTCGTTTCCCGCCCTTTATTCTTTCGGGTGTAGGCGCGGACCCAAATTGAGGGGGGAGGGGGACTCATCGCGCTGGGTGGCCCATGGTGGCCCACCAGCCGGCCGATTGCCAAAGGACATGCCACGCGAAGCGGCGAAGGGAGAGGCGCCGCCCAATCCGTCGCTGCAGACTGATTCCGAGAGTCGTCGCTCTGTCTCTCTCGCACTCACGAGGCGTTCCGTATCGGTGCGAGAGAGACAGAGCGACGACTCTCGCAATCTGTCTGCTGGCCACTCACTTCTATTCCGCCCATTTCGAAACGTTTCATCTTTATTTTTTGTCCCCATTTGTTTTAGTTTCACAGCGCAGATGAGGAGCGAGGGTCTGCAGTGCGGAACTGGTACCGTTTTAGAAACACTTTGACGGGCCGATAAAGCCGCTGGGGCATGAAGGCGAAGATGTTTGGGAACTGAATGGCCGTGCCCCCTCCCCCTTCCCCCTTCCCCCTCCCCTCCCTTCCCCCTTCCCCCTTCCCCCTCCCCCCTCCCCAGCCCCCTTTTGGGCCCGGGCCGCCCTGGGTATCGAGATGCACTTGCCAAAGTTCGCGCTGTGCCGCCGTGCCTACGACGCGATATGTCCGGGACGCCCCAAGCCCAGTTTTGCAGTGTGCCGCCAATGCTTCTCGATGCACTCGACTCGCCCTGCAAGCGCGGAAAGGGAAACCATGAGTCGTGCGTTGGTTATGGCATGCCGCCTCATGCCGGCCGGACGGTGGCCTCGCCCTCGCCCGGCTGCCCCGCCTCGCCGTGCCTTCGAGATGGTTGAGTGCTTCATGGGGGAAGACGGGTGGGATGTCACGGTGTGGTGGCAGGGGAAGGGGGCGGGGGATGCAAAAGGAAACCTGCAGCGCGGCGGCGAGTCACTGGGGTGTGTTAGGAGAGCTGCCAGCGCCGAGGGAGAGTGGGGGTGAATCAAGGAGTGACTGCGATCGAGGGGTGCGGAGCGGATGAGAGAGAGAGAGAGAGAGAGAGAGAGAGAGAGAGAGAGAGAGAGAGAGAGAGAGAGAGAGAGAGAGAGAGAGAGAGACAGAGGCGGCCACTCACGGCGCGAGTGCGAGTGAGAGAGAGTCTGGAGTTTTGACCGCCTCCGCCGGACTTCTGGCCCACTGTGGGCCGCAGCCTCGCGGTCCACGGTGCGGCGCATAGCCGAGTATAGCGCTGCTTCGCTGCATCGTCCGGCCGCTGTAAGTTATAGCGCCGCTGCTGAGTGGTTTTCCGAAGGGAATGCGGAGCGGAGCGGGCAGGCGACGCGGGGCAGCTACACGCATACCACACCCCTCCCCCTTCCCCTTCCCCCGCGCCTTCCGCTCGCCGCCGGCGAATGCAATCTATCTCACTACGCCCCGCCCCACCCGCCCTTATTTATGATTCCAGCCGCGCTAAGAGGCTCCAACTTATGCAGCGGATCCCGATTGGCCCGTTATCGCAGTTATCGCAGTTATCACCGGCTTCATTATGGGCCGCGCCGTGGCCGCGCCGCCACCGCGGTGCGACGACCGCTCCCTATCTCTCTCTTTCTTCTTAAATCCGAAATTAGATTGCGCAGCATCACCGGGTCGCGAGGTGGTCCAAGGGGGGCTGACGCCGAGCAGAGCCCGGCAGAGACCCCGCTCTTTCAACCCCCCCCCCCCACTCTCTCTTCCTCTCTTTCTCTCTCTCTCTCTCTCTCTCTCTCTCTCTCTCTCTCTCTCTCTCTCTCTCTCTCTCTCTCTCTCTCTCTCTCTCTCTCTCTCTCTCTCTCTCTCTCTCTCATTGAGCCGGTCCGTTGCGTTGCGACAGAGGGGGACCGACAGAGCGCTGCTGCACAGAGCACTGTTCAGAATTATCAGCCTAACAGGCGAGAGGGAAGAACCGCCCTAATTCAGCGCTTCGTGTGAGAAGAAGAGAGAGATAAGTACAGTCGCTTGTCGTCTTGCGCGGGGAGGGGGGAGGGGGAGAGGGGCCAATAACACGCCGGCCAGATGACGCGGCCCAGGCGGCCCAACTATTACTTTTCATCTGGCTTGGCTGGCCTCGGACTGCGAGCGCCTCGCGCCTCGAGCGGCTCAAGCTGGGTAAAAACGGGCCGGCCGGGGAGGGAACTTGGCGACGCGCAAGTTTGGCCGGAGCGGCTATAGCGACGCCAAGGCGACGCGGCAGCGCACCTCGTGCATCCGGACCGTCCCACAGTGGGCCAGAAGACCGGTGGAGGCGGCCAAAACCCTAGACGCGTTTTGAGCTCCAGAGTCGCTAAATGGGACTCGAACCGAACGTGTGACCCCACCAATGGATTGCTCTCCGAACGAGGAGTCCATTGGTGGGGTCACACGGTCGGTTCGAGTCCCATTGAGCGAGTCTGGAGCTCAAAACACGTCCAGGATTTTGGCCGCCTCCACCGGTCTTCTGGCCCACTGTGCGTCCGGCGCGGCTAGAGCGAAGCCGAGCGAGGCAGAGCGTCGCGAGCGCGGACAGCGGGCCGCCTTTTCGCCTTTCTGCCGAGGGAGATGGAAGATAACTGCCTAACTTGCGACGTTTGCTGCGTTCGCGGCGTCCACGGCAGGTGCCGTCCTGATTTAGGCGAGCCTGCAGCCCGAGCGGCGAGCATCGGACTTTTTTTCGTGAAATTAGCAGCCATGTGCGGCGAGGGCATTTTTTGGCAACATGTGTGGCGTGGCAACACGGCAACACTGCATGCAGGTTTGCTCCAGTTTACAGTGTCGACGTTTTGTTTTGTGGAGTACCAACCGGTGCCCGGGCTGCACTGCGCCACGCACAGTGGGCCAGAACGGTGGGGGAGGCCAAAACTCCAGACGCGTTTTGAGGTCCAGAGTCGCTAAACAGGACTCGAACCGAACGTGTGACCTCACCAATGGATTCCTCGTCCGGGGTGGAGTCCATTGGTAGGGTTGCACGTTCGGTTCGAGCACCATTTAGCGACTCTGGAGCTCAAAATGCGTCTAGAGTTTTGGCCGCCGCCACCGGTCTTCTGGCCCACTGTGCGCTGGCCGGGCTGCGGAGCAGCGGTCCCGGTAGTGTCGATATTCATGGCCCCCATTCATGTGGTTCTGTCTGGTCTGACGTTCTCGCCAAAAGTAGTTGCGGCGTGCATTTTAGATCGCCATGCTGACGGCGTGACACTGTTGGATTCCATACCTCGTCACTTGTTTTCCTGCAAGTGCAGCTTAAGTGAATTCGTATTAGAAAAACATGTTTTTTGTTGAGTTCTTTTTTTTTTGCAGGTAAAACGTGTTTAGAGGTGCTTGCGAACCGTTCAAAGGAAGTAGGTAAAGGTGTGAGCTAACTAGGCCAGCGGTTCGAGGCGCGTGGCCCGGCTGGAAAGAGACAGACTTTATGCGGGGTGCCGAGAGGTCCCACCCGTGCGGTCCGAGCGTCGCCTCCAGTCAGCGTTCTCTTCACGGGCCACTTTGTCGAAACATTTTCACTTCCGTTGCCGCACGTTGTCCTACCTGAATACCCACGACTTGGCAGGATGTGCGCCTCCGATGCTCCGGCGCGCTGCTGTCCCCATCAGCCGTGCGGCATCACTGCGGCGGGGCGAGGCGGCGGCGGCGGGGCGCGGGGCGACGCGGAGGCTCTAGTGGACGTCCTGGCGGCCCCCGGGGCCGGCCGACATCCTGGCCGACATCCTGGCCGCTCCCTGCGTCCACCGGCAGCCCAGGTCGTCGCCGAGGCGTCCCGCGATGTCCTCCACACTGCGTGCTTCCCACCAAAACCCGGTGTCCCCCCCCACTGTTTTTTTCTCTACCCGCGGGGGTTTCCCCCACCTGTGTCCTCTCCCCACCCCGTGTCCCCCCCACACTGTGTTTCTACCACCATTTTCCACCACACTGTGTCCTTCCCTCCCCACGCGGTGTTCACCACACTGTGTATTTCTACCAAAACCAAAATTTTCCCCCCCACTCACCAAACCCCCTGTGTCCTTCCCTACCACCGCGGTGTCCACCACACTGTGTCCTCCTCCTCCACCACCACACTACCCCAGGTATCCGTCTCGATCTCCCTTTCTCCTCGATGTCCTTATCCACGCCGCCTGTCTCCCCACGGCGTCCTCCTCCTCCTCCTCGTCCACCCCGGGACGTTTTCTCCGATAGCGGCCTTCACCTGTCGCCCGGCAGGTCCTGCAGGTCCCCGGCCCGATTTCCCGCCCCTGCCGGTCTGGCTGGGCTGGCCGGGCTGGCGGGGCTACTCGCCGAGAATGCTAATGCACCCCCCGAAATTGGACGCACTTTGGCAGCCAGTTTGGCGCGCCGCGCGCACCAAGTCACCGAAGCGCAAAGTCCTTCGGAGGTCCTGCGGCACGCCAAGTGGGCCACGGCGGCGTCTGCACCTCGCCGTCGACCGCGGTGCCGCCTTCGCGGCGTGCTCGTCGGCCTGGCCGAGCGGCGACGAGCCGAACGCGGTACGCCGAGCGCGCCGCGCCGAGGCGGGGGGCACGAAGCGCGAAACGCGAAGCACGCGAAGGACGCCAAGCGGACGGAACGGACGGCGGTGGCGGAGTCAACTTCCCCCGAGCGCGCGAACCGGCCGACTGAGCGCCGCAGCGCCATGCAGCCCGACGCTACCCCCTCCACACGCCGCGCCGCGCCGCGCCACGCCACGTCAAAGGCAGTGCGACCGGCGCGTGCGGCAAACGGACTATAAGCCAGTGGCTGACATGCAGTACACCGCTTGACGCGAAAAACGGCCAAAGGTGAAAGGAGAGGAAGGTCAGAAGCAGTTGAACCGTCCGCCACGAACCAGGGGGTGAGTTTTGTGTCGGAGGAGAGCTGGACTGTCTGACCTACACTCCAAATCCAGGGTGTCTAGAAACTATACGCCTTAGGCGCATGCCACAGAAATGGAACTGCCTTAAGGCGCCTTGATTCTACACGCCAAAGGCGTTTTACCCCATTGAGCCCCTTTTTGCAGATAGAAGTTAGCATGTGAGCACCATTGGTCGAAGGAAAGGTGCGTGCATTGTACACACCCTGGATCATAGGCACTGAGCTCAACAGGACTCAAGGTGCGTAGAATGAAAAACCCCTTTTTAAGGCCTCGGTAGGCATGGCCTCGGACAAGGGCGGTGTTTGCATTCAACGCACCTTGAGTCCTGTTGAGCTCAGTGCCTATGATCCAGGGTGTGTACAATGCACGCACCTTTCCTTCGACCAATGGTGTTCACATGCTAACTTCTATCTGCAAAAGGTGCTCAATGGGGTATACGCCTTTGGCGTGTAGAATCAAGGCGCCTTCCATTTCCATTTCTGTGGCATGCGCCTAAGGCGTATAGTTTCTAGACACCCTGGATTTGGAGTGTAGCCACTGCTCCTTCTTCTCGGCGGACAGCCACCCTAGTAAGGACGGCCATGTCTCCTTTTGCAGTGCAGGCGGACTCGCCAGAAACGGCATACGATCAGTTGTGGTCTAGCCCGTAATGGCAATGGTAATGGGAGGTAGGCAGCGCGCTCACTGCCGTGTGGAGCGGCTGGCCTAGCCTGCCCATTGCAGGCGCTTCTTGGTGCATGCCTGGCAGGCACGCACTTGCTTGTATGCATGCCTTAGCGACGGCAAGTGTGTGCCTGGGGCATGCTGCAAAGAAGTCTGTGCCTGCACTGCAGAAAATAACCACAACAAAAGTACACAAATTTCTGGCAATTTTTTTTTACGAGGAATTTAGTGTAACTTTTCAAGTACAACAATTGTTGTACAAAGTACAACGGAACCGGCATGACGAGTGCTGGGCAGTCCAGGGCTGGCTGTGGTTTGTACAATTCTCGTTGTACTTCCTACAATCCCTGTTATACTTTTATTGTACAGTTTTTGTTGTACTTTTGTTGTACTATCCACACTTTTTCTTGCAGTGTGGTACACACTTGAGTTTGCAGAGTTATTGACACATTGAGAAAACTCACCCTGTGGATGTTTTCGAAACGCGTCCTAGTTTCCAGTAGTGTCATGGCGCCAAGCTCCCGAGCTCCCAGCACGCCAGTGGTCAGTTTGTTTTTACCGTGCAGTGCAGCAACGCTACCCTCCTTTGATGCGGCCTGCGGCTCCGAGGTCCAGCAGGTCCTGACCGCAGGATCAGGCAAAAAGGGGAGAGGGGGGGGGGGGCTGCACCCGCGCGGCCTGCGTGTGGCTTTGGGAGGTTTGTGTTTTGGGATTAGAGGTCAACACACTCGGCGCGGCTTGTCTGGGTTTGTCTCCAGCACGGCCAGCCGACTGATTCCGAGAGTCGTTTTCGTCGCTCTGTCTCTCTCGCACCTGTGCGGGTAGGTCCACGAGTGCGAGAGAGACAGAGCGACGAAAACGACTCTCGGAATCAGCCTGCAGACGGCTACACCGAGGAATGTCTGCGGGGGAGCAATTAAACAAAATTTCTAAAAAGTATTTGAAAAATCATGTTTTTTTCTTTTTTTTGCCAAAATTGCATGTGTTTTGCTTGAACTAGGGGTTAACTAACTTGCCCCACATGAGATAAAGATTATTTAGGCCAAGGCTTCTCCGAAGGACACCACGTAATTAATTAATGGGACGCTCTCCAAACTTTGTTGCCTCTCCGCGCTCCTCGCCTCAGCGTCACCGACTCGCCGACCGCCTCCAGTTTGCAGTGCAGGCGCAGGCCGACCCACAGTGGGCCAGAAGACCGGTGGAGGCGGACAAAACTCTAGACGCGCTTTGAGCTCCGTTTTGAACCGAACGTGTGACCCCATCAATGGACTCCTTGTTCGGAGAGCAATCCAGTGGTGGGGTCGTCACACGGTCGGTTCGAGTCCCATTTCGCGACTCTGGAGCTCAAAACGCGTCTAGAGTTTTGTCCACCTCCACCGGTCTTCTGGCCCACTGTGCGACCGCGTCACACGCCAGTGAGCGCGTTGTCTGCCTCCGTGCCGGGCAGCCGAGCCACCGAGAAAAGTCGCTCCGTCTCCGTCGCGCCCGTGGGGCACTCCGTAAGGGTGTGAGTGAGACAGAGCCTTTCCTTTGAATCGCACGGCAAGCGGTCCGCGTGAAATGGAGCAGACGCTCTCGTTGCACTCACCTGGAGGGGAGCGGGGCGCGGAGCGGGCCACCTGCGTCGCTCGCTCTTCGGCCGATCCGGCCGAGAGGAAGTGAGAGAGAGAGAGAGAGAGAGAGAGAGAGAGAGAGAGAGAGAGAGAGAGAGAGAGAGAGAGAGAGAGAGAGAGAGAGAGAGAGAGAGAGAGAGAGAGAGAGAGATGGCACGGCGCTGCTGCCGTCTGAATCTGAATTTATTGCGGCGACAAAATGTTTCGACTGTCCGAGCCAGGTCCGCAAGGTCCGCCAGGCAGCAGGTCTGGCACCTCCTCGCGTCGCTCTATCTCCGTCCCTCCTCCCTGGCGGCCGGGTCTGGCGCCTCGCTGCGTCGCTCTGTCTCTCTCCCTCTCTCCCTGGCGGCAGGGAATTATATTATGCCGTTGACAACTTGCTGGAGGCGCGCCCGGAAATGTGATGAGAGATCCTTGGTCCTCGGTGGGGCGAAGGTGAGCTAGGTGGGGGAGGCCGGCGGCGTCGAGGCCACGCTTCCTTGCCTCCGTCGTCGGCTCCGTCGCTCTGTCTCTCTCGCACCCTTACGGCACTCTCTATGAGTGCGAGCGCGACAGAGCGACAGAAGCCTGCTGACAAACGCTGTCGCTTGCGAGTCCAGACTGTATGCCGCCTGTCTACGGTGGCAGTGTAGATTTGCCAACCCCACTGCATGTTCAAACTGCAGGACTTTATTGCAACGAACATCACAAGAACTAATGCCGAGCATTGGAAGTGGTGATGCCGTTCTCTTTCGAAAGTGAGGCAGCCGCATCAGATCCCACAGCCCTCGGTGTAACCCTTGAGGTTCTCCCGCGCGCAGTACGGGTAGGTGATCCTGGGCTGCCAGGTGTTCCTGCTCTTGGCGTACATGGTCTTGATGCAGGTGACGGTGGCGCCCATGTCGTTGAGCACGGTGTCACAGGCCACGTTGCACAGGTTCTGGTTGGGGGCGGGTGAGTCGCTGCTGTGGCACCAATACCGGTTGTTGATCTGGAAGAGGCCGTAGTCCTTGGAGCCGTCCGAGTTCATGGTGTTGATGTGCGAGGAGTCGTAGCGAGACTCGCGGTACGCGATGCACATCCACGTGTCCAGCTGGTCGCGCGGCAGCTTGTACCTGAGGGGGACATTTCAGCAATCAAAACTGGCAGGGTGGCACGAGGCGAAATCGCGCAGGTTCACAATCACGCACTGAGAAAACCTTACAAACTATTTGAGGCCTTGCAACACTGTGAAACCAAACGTGGACAAGTCCACACTTCCGAGTGTGGAGTAAGTCTCCACACTTGGAGGTGCAGAGTTTGCAGCCTCCACACTTCAAGTGTGGAGTAGCTCACAAAGCCCCTATCTCTTAGCATGGTGCAAACGTGGACAACTCCACGTTTGAAGTGTGGAGGCTGCAAACTCTGCACTTCCAAGAGTGGAGACTGAAAATTCCACACCTCTGCATTTCAAATGTGGAGTTGTCCACGTTTGGTTTTACAGTGAAAGCAAAGCAGTTTGTTAGAACAAAGTATTTTGAGCATACATTAGCTTACAAAGAAAATACTTCGTAAGTTACGAACTATTTCTTCGTAGAACAAAGTAAATTAGTTTGTACGTGTGTATGCTCAAAATACTTCGTAAGGTTTTAAGGGTGCGGCAAAAGCAGGCACGGTTTAAATTTTGCCTACCTTCAGGGGCATGTGATGCTGGTTGCCTACTATCAGGCATTTTAAAAATCTCACAGGAAGGGGGATCCCCCCCCCAAAAAAAAACAAAAAAAAACGCCTGGGCAAAAGCAGTCATACCCGGGTTTAGGCCCACCCTGGGCCCACCCTGCACTCTGAAAACCTTACTAACTATTTTAGGCCTTACAAACAAAAGCAGCTTGTAATTACAAAAGTATTTTGAACATACATAAGCTTTACAAAGAAAATACTTCGTAATTTACGAACAATTTCTTCGTCTAAAAAAGTAAATTAGTTTGTATTACTAGGTATGCTCAAAATTCTTGTAAAGTTTTAAGCGTGTGGAAAAAAAGGGGTCTATTTTTGAGGAGCAACCCCCGCGAGCCCGTCCAGACCCCCATTGACGGCAGTGCGAAGCACACTGTAGAGATCCAGTGGCGGATCCAGAGTCGGCCCAAGGGGGGGGGCAAAGTAGCACTTTTTGCCTACTTACAGGGGCAAATCGATGCTTTTTGCCTACCTTTCAGGCGGCTATCTAGGGGTCAGGGGGGGGGGGCAATTGTCCTTTTGCCCCCCCCTGGATCCGCGCTTGTAGAGATCTGGCAGTGACTTGCACGCTTTGAACCTTACGTGTTGAGAAGGGTGCGAGCGAGGTCGCAGCGTTCCCAGATCTTGGCGTTGCAGGCAGCAACGCACAGCAGCAGAGCGACCACGATGCTTGAGCGGGCCATGGCTTCTAGTGACTGGCGTCTAGTGCACCTAGTCAGCATCTTTATACTATTTTCAGCCAAACCACGTTTTTGTTTTTTTGCTTGTTGTTCGTGAGGAAGTAGTCCTCGCTTTGGCGATAGCGGTTCGATAGTACTGAAACGAATCACGAACTTCGTGTTGGCATCATTTCGAAGCCCACCGTTTTCAGAAGAGAAGTACGTCAGCAGGTCGACCAATGACAACTGAGCTCATTAACAAAAAACGACCTTTCTTGGTACGAGATGTTTCTGTAGATTCGCTATAAACAACGGCAACGCGGCAACGGCTTCCGCCGAATCCACTGTAACATACGAACAACATAGGTCAAATTTCACTGTAAGACATTTAGAGTGAAGGGCCATAGCGATGGTTGCAGTTTGATATCGAGCGGTCGTCGCTCGGACAGGACAACGGCGCCAATTTCCGAGACCAAGGGAGGCAGAGGGAAGTCCCACACAGAAATTGAAACCCATCACCCATCGGCTCTCGCCAATTTTCGACGTGACGGTACGAATCGACGTGCTTAATTCGCTTCGGGAAACCGTGACTCTCACATATGTGTGGCATTCGGTATCTAGCATGGGATTTCCTACGAAGATACGTTGTTCTGGCAGATGATAACTCACATGTCGTGCCGCATTTCGGCGTGACTGTCATGCCGTTAATTCTCACCTGTCACCTTTCAGTGCACTTAATTCGACAGACAGTTCAAGCAAGCAATTTGCCCAGCAGTTCTTATTGTCAATTTTTTTTATCTCCCACTGAGTTGTGTTGTGGTTCCATAAATGAGCTGTTTTCCTATCTTCTAGTGTCTGTCGATCGTACCCAGTGTACACCCTCGCAAGAGCGTGACTCCAGGTGCGGGCGCAACAAACAGTAGTGTTGCCTTGTAGGCACACTGTAGGCCAGACCTGCCAGGCTTATCCCATACTCTTGAGATACAACGCTTATTTAGATTGCATGTCATTTTATCTTGACGGATGCTTCTACATCAGCGGAAATAAAATGTCAACAATGCTTCTGGTTTACTGTGGGTATTTAATAATTTTTTTTGGAGTAATTGGAATTTTGCAATAGTCTTTCATTCCATAGTCTCAAAATCATTTAGACAAGCTTTGGTGGCATGGAGAAAACAAGAAAAATGAACAAAGACACAGGTATAAGTACTTTAATTCAGAACAATTTGTTATAGCTACATTCTTGTAAAAATATAAGAAGATAAGTCTGTAGTAACAGACAAAGAACCATGAATGAACACTATAATTCTCAAATCTGTAACAAAGATTCCCACTCTTCCTATCATGATAACATAACATTTCTGAGCAGAAGGAAAAATTCCAAAAATGCTGAGATTCATATTCACATAGAGAGAAAAAGAGCCAGTACAAAAAGAGTCGTAAACAAATGATTTGAGTTACTGAAACAAACGTTGTCCGATTTTCTTGTCAGCATGAAAGGAAGAGTTACAGATACAGAAAGGACATGTAAAATCTTTCAAAGTTTGCCGTCAGATACATGATTATTACTACCCGTAAACATTCCACATATTTTTTCTCTCCCCTCCTCACAAGGTCATGATTGAAAGTAAACAACAGCTAACTCTTGTAATACTGTCAAAAACAGATGTAAGACATAAATGACCTTTGGATGACATTTCAGATAAGCTGAGATAAAGTGTGCATAATAAATAACGATTTTCAACAATTAAGACACAGCTTATGCAGTATGTTAAAAGATGTTTCACCATGGTAAAAGCACACAGGACTATACACACCAAAGATTACTGTTAGTTTCTCTAAAATGAGTAATGTGACCGTTAGTCCTGCCTTAACTTTCTTATATGTCATCCACACCACACAACAAACTTGTTAGAGCTTTTTGCACAAAACTGGTCAGTAAACTTTTTTTTTTCAAGTGTCATTCATTTTAAATTGTATATACAAGATTTCATATTTCTTTTGAATTAAAAAAAAAAGAGGTTGAATAATAAAATTAGGTTGAGGTTGAAAAATAAAACCCATTTTAAACAATGGGTATTTCAACAATTCAAAGAGGTAAACACACTTATCAAAAATACCTCAAAATAATGCACAAAACCAGGTTTAAAATTACAAAAACAATTTTGTAAGTAAAAAAAAGATGCAGCTTCTTTAACTGAGTCATGGAAGAGTGACAAATTTCCCCCTCTACCATGACTTGAACATTCATAACCCTGTATGGTATTTTCCAAGGGAAAAAGAGGTAAAATTACAAAACAATTCTTTCATCATCTCTGAGATCAAAATTATTTTTTTTAATTACAAAAGGAGCACATGAGCAGTGAGAAACCATAGGAAACAATTAACATTCATCAAGAAGAAACGAAGACTCTTCTCAGAAAACTGCATCTTTTAAAAGAAACATGAGCCATAATTCAAATTGACTAAGACTCTTAAATACAGATGCCTTACATAAACTCTAGTTTATATTAAAATGTGGCATTAATAAAAATATTCTTAGCTAATAGCTTTTGATTGAAACCGCCTCGATGGAGGCAAGGATAAAAAGGGCCTTCAAGTTCTGCGAATCTTTGATTGACAACCAAATATACACATAACTTAAAATCTTAACCTAGAACATGTTATCAGTCATAACATCAGTACTGTGTTTGGAAGCCAGATTCATTCCTGATGTTTGAACTTCCATGCATAATGCACTAAATTTAAAAAAATCAAAAAAAGAGAATTTTAAATACTGTAACAGAAACCAGATCTTCCAATAAATTAATCCTTTGTGTAATGTACACCTTACATTGTATTATTTGTGTTCCAGATTACACTGGACATGACTGGCTTTGGTATGCATGACTCTTCAAACTTCCATCACCAATAATAATTAATTCCTATTAGTTGTGCAGTATCAATTAGTTTGGCACAATAGAAATTCTGTTGTTTCTTCCAATCCTTACATATTTTTTGAAGGCCATACGCAAGGATTAAACATATTCAGCATATGTTACAGATGGTAGTTCAGCTCAATACCCTTCCAAGCAAAAGACACGAGAAGAATGGCTAACTTGTTGAGGAGACAAAGACAAACACGAAAATACACAACGAAGCTGCCTTGTCCCTCATAGCATAGGTTCAACCAAATCAGATCTCTCTTCAATTCCTTAACAGTCAAAACATCACCAATAAGTATAAGTCCCTCCACAAAATTTAGCAACACTATTTCCTTCAATTAAAAATTCAGGTACTATAAATATTGCCAGCAAAAGACAACTTCAGGAAGATTTTCTAAAGATACAAGACAAGATTCTTTCAATGCCCGAGATCGGGAGAGTTACCAGATGAATGATAATAAGGCACTAAATGAATAATTCAAATGGATATTGGACCACAAAAACTTAAATGTGGAAAACGGCAGCCAGAGCTTGTACACCTCAAACAGCAGAGAGGAGTGTTTGAGCATCAAAGTTGTCATGTAGTCCAGGTAGGTTGCTGTCAATCTCTTCAGGGCAGTTCTCACAGCAGTAGAAGCCACTATCAAAGTTACTTTCTCCACTGTCAGCAGTGAAGGTATTGGAAGGACTGCTGGAGAACGGGTGGGTTTGAAGCAGCATCTTGGCTGATGGGCGCAAATCTGAGTTGACTTGAAGGCAGTCTAGAGCTAGTTGTCTTGCTGCACCTTGAAGAGAATCTGGCATGCGAGGAGGGTCCTTGCTGCACGCAATCTGCAAGTGAATGTTATAGAAAAGTTTTATTTAGTATGGTGACAAATATTAAAAAAAGATTGATTGAGTTTGACTGAATTATACCTTGTACATCAGAGCAAGATGATTGGATGCATTGCTTTCTCTCCATGGGGGCCTTGTTGTTGCCATTTCAATCATACAGCAGCCGACACTCCATATGTCACAGGAGCGTCCATAATCCTCACCACGAAGAACTTCTGGAGCCATAAACGCAATAGTTCCTAAGAGCTGGCCTTGAAACTCTCCTGAGAGAGTACGTGCCGCCTGCAACTGGGCTGCTGTACCTAAGTCACCTATGCGTAAATGCTTTCCTGTGCTATCTACCAAAAGATTGGCACCTGGAAGGAGGCAATTATTAATAATAAAGAAGAAGTGAAAAAATAAAGCATGGGGAGGAAGTGCTTAAGAATTACATACCTTTAAGGTCACGGTGCAAAATGTGCTTATGGTGTAGATAGCTAAGGCCAGTAAGCACTTGCTGAGTGTAGTTGAGAATTACACGCTCACTGAATGCTCCATATCGTTCTAAAAGACCAGACACAGACCCACCGGCCATCCATTCCACAAACATGCTGAAATGAGTTGACTGCCTTGTGGCTCCAATCATGCGAACAATGTTTTCATGACGAAGAGTCTTCAAAACTTCCAGTTCCTGCCTTACGGCATTTTCTACTCGGTCTTGTTCTTCCAGGGAGTTTCGGCA
This sequence comes from Thrips palmi, assembly GCF_012932325.1. Classification (NCBI taxonomy): domain Eukaryota; kingdom Metazoa; phylum Arthropoda; class Insecta; order Thysanoptera; family Thripidae; genus Thrips; species Thrips palmi. Next base: position 331,180 of record NW_023144622.1, read on the forward strand.
AAATGACACTTGCTTGACTGCCATGATAGTGCCACTTGTCATGTCCCATGCTTGGTAACAAGAACTGAAAGCTCCTCTGCCTAACAAAGGTCCCCTAACCCAATCAGAACCTTCTCTGTACTGCTCATAGTATTCAACGGATTTACACGTGCCTTTGTTTAACACCTCCAAATTCTGAGAAAAGAGAAAAGCCAATAAGAAACTATGAGAAATGATAGATATAAAATATAAATATGGTAATAAATCAAAATGAATGTGTTTACGAACCTGTTCATGAGGGTAAAAAGCTGAGGAGTGTAAATCCCCACTACGTAACCAACTACTGCCATCAGAAAAATCAAATTCATCAAAGACTAATGGTACTACAATTTCTTCATCCTGTTCCTTGTCCAAAACATTTTCGTTTGGAGGATGGTACAACACAATGCCTGGGTTGCTTTCCAAGGAACCTTTAACTGGAGTGCTGTTAGGAGCTGATGGAGTGCCGACTTTAGAATTCTTTGACCACAAGGTAGCATCGGCACAACAATCCTCCAACCTATATTTGAAAATTGAGAACAAATAAGAAATTATTGACAAATTACTTAAGTTTGCAAAAAAAGCAAATTTATTATCTTATTTTACTTTTCCACATTTATACTCACAGTCTACGATCTAATGAGTGTGCTGAAGGTACATCAGGAACAGGAGATCCAGCAATACATGCAGGTTTTGTTGGGAGAACTGATATGTCTTCTGATTTGTTGTTTTTCTTAAAGAGGCTGACTAGTCGGGAGCCCGATGACGCCTGTGTAGGGCCGCAGCGTTTCTGACTGTTACCAGCCAACAACGGAGTGACAGGACTGGGACTAGGACAATTTGAAGTTCCACCAATGCCAGGCAAATTTTGGAACTTGACTGGTCTCTTAGTTCTAGTGCGACTGAGGTCCAAGTCCCTAGGCCTAGGAGCAGATGTGGCAGTTGGAGCAAGTCGAGAAGGTTTGGGAGGAAGCGAAGGTGAGTTTCCTTGGAAAGAATTTGATCTAGCTGGAGAGACATCTGACTTCAAAGCTGATACTTTACGCATCATTTGAGGCGTAGTTGGAGTTGCTGAAATAAAAATTAGAAACATTTATTACTTAAAATAAAGGGTTATTGAAAAAAGAATCAAAGTTGAATTGAGCTTTACTGACACATACATTCTCTTTTGCTGCTGTCACAAACTGGGGACTGAGCCACAGGATTTTGAATCATTTTGCGAAGTCTTGCTTGTAAGGTTGGTTCTAAGGTTGATATTAGTTGACGGGCTCTTTGGATAGGCATAGGATAAGCCACATCCATAGCTACTTTGACTAGTGCAACAAACAAATGTCGGGCCAGTCTATTGACCGTCACATGAGGACTCCGTAATGCATTGGCACAAAATTCTAGCATACTGACTAATCTCTGTCCACCAGCACCTACTGAAAAACAAAAGCAAATTAATACGATATTAACTCCAGAAAAACATATTATATTCGGTGAATAGAAAGCTTGAAATACTTACAAATTGGAGAATGGCTGGGATTTGTTGCAAGGATGTCTGCTTGGAAGGTGTGAAGAAGACGCTCTAACATGACAAGTCTTCCAGCTAATGACTGCCAATTACTGCTAGAGACCTCCCCCGCACATTCTTCTAAAATGCAGCTGAGGACCAGGCTAAGATTTCTTCCTTCATCCATACCATATGAGGGACTGAAATGTGGGAAAGACAGCATAAATTAAAATACAGTATATTAACTGAATCGTAAATACTGCTGCTTGGCAAAATTCTTTATTCACCTTAGTTGAGAGCCTATTGCAAGGTCTCCTTCTTGACCTTTGGCTAACTCTAACAACACATCTATGCTTAATTGTGATGTTCTTCTGTTGCAATCTGCGCATTTCAACAAAAGAGCTCTGACTATGGGGCGGACTAATCTCTGCAGCTCCTCAGCGTCACCAGCTGCTCCTCTGCATCGAGCATGGTTTAGCATTACTTGAAGGCAACGCTGGAATAGAGAGAAACCATTGAAATTGATGTTATTCTCGCAATGTCTTCACAAGCAAAATAACAAACAAAAAACATGAGCTCTAAAGCAACTTACCACCCATGCTTCATAAACTTTGTACACAGGATCAGCAGCAAAAACTGCAAGAATTCGAGCACAGCAGGACAAAACTCGTTGTTGGTATTCTTCATTGTCCGACAAGTGAGCCACAGAGACATCACTTTTGAGTCGTCGAAAGGCAATCTCCCGTGCTTTCCAATCTCTTGAGTAGAGACAGCAAATCAAATCAACGCCAAACACCTAGAAAAAGAGGATGTACTTTAAATCATGAAAGATTTTTTTAAACTAAAAACTTGATAGAGTTACTGTAACAGCAAACTAGATTAACAGTGAGGTCTCTACTGAAAACATACCTTGATCCATTCACTTGCAATACCCAGCTGCTCAGGTGGAATAGCTTCAGTATGAGGTAAAGTGACATCCTCAGTAAGACATGAACAAACTGACGATGAAGAGAGGGACAACTGCATGGATCGGTGCGAAGACTGAGAAGAAGACAGGCTGGTTCCAGTACTGCCTCGCCTTTCAAAGCCTGTTTTGACTGGTTGAGGGCAATTGCCAACATACTTCCTCACTGGCTTGACAGGTGAAGAAGCAACAGTCTGGGTTCTAAGGTTGTGATGCAAATGATTGCTACTGGATGTCTGAGGAGTCATGGAAGGTGAACTAAATGTCATGTCGGTTAAATATGAATGGGTAATCTTTTCTTGGGCAGTGAGTGAAGGGCAGAAGGTTGAGGTACTATGTGAAGTGTTAGCCCATGGGTTATGAGAAGTATGTGATCTAGTCGGGGACATTGGAAGAACTGTCATAGCTGTGTCACCTGTCCACACCTGGCGACACAGAGGGCAAAGTATTGGTTCACCTTGATGGGTGCATTCAAGGGCCCCTGCAATAGACAGACATCAATGAATTAGCCACACCATACACTACATCGAAATTTTTTATGTCAAGATGATTCAACTTACATATTGCCATGCAGTGGTGATGGAGTCGATTTCTGCAACCTGTGTTACAAGTTACTAAGCTTTCACCATCAACCATATCAAGAAGACAGATGGGACACAAGTCTTCCTCATTCCTGTGGAAAAGGCAATTGAATCAAGGTAAGTGCTTCAACTTTAGACATGATCAGAAATTTGCATGCTGAGGAGTCGACTTACTTGATGTTTGGTGAAAGTAAAGACGTGGAATGAACATCACTGCCAGACTGAATGCGACTGTCTTGCGTGTTGGCACATGAAGGACCGTTGCTCCCAAAGCCACTGCTGGCGTTGCTTCCAATGCTGCAGGGTCCTGATTCGTTACGAGAGTCTTGAGCAGGCAGGCACATGGAATTATTTACTCTCAAATTGAGCCTCTCTCTGTACTTCTGGAACAGGCTCTCCACCTGTGGGGACAGAAATGTTTCATCAGAATGGTTTCCTCAACACAAAGCGTATTGTTTTCTCCCTCCATTCCTCACACCGACGCACCTCGAAATTCTTCAGCTCGCGAGAGTAAATTCGAGCATCCAACTCGGGAATTTGGAAGACACGGAGCATGACAAACAGGAGATGCAAGCAATGGGGTCCTCTCCCACAGCTACAAGTCTAAAAAAAGAAAAACAAATACATGATTTACCAGCAAGCTTCACAGATGACGCATTAAGTCACCGGTTCTCATTCTTTCTCCAGCATACGCCAAAAACCTTACAAACTATTTTGAGCCTATGTGAGGAACAATCTATGTCGTTTGTTACGCGAAGAAATAGTTCGTTAAATACAAAGTACGTATTTTGTTTGTAACCTGACGTATACTCAAAATACAATGTGATAACCACCTACTTTTGTTTTCAAAGCCCAAAGCAATATGTAAGGTTTTTTTTGAGTGCGAAGGCTCAGAAAGTTTCCGGGCTGGTTTCCATTTCCAGATTTCCAGCACACTGCACCTAACCAACCTGCGGCCCGATGACGACGCGGTACTTGTGCTCGGGCGAGTCCCCGCCCACGAGGAACGAGTTGGGCCCCGGCTGCTGCAGCAGGTAGAGCCTGGCCTGCTGCACGCGCCGCACGCGCCTCCGCACCGCCTCCATGACGGCCGGGTCCAGGGCGCCGGGGCTGGCCGCGCGCCTGGAGCCGCCACTGCACGTGCTGCTGGGGCTGGACGGCCGCTGCGATCACAGACAAAAAGAAAATCCCAGTTTAAAAAACCAGACAGACACGCCAGGAGAGTGCGAGGACAATTCTGACAGAAACCACGACGTCACGCTTCTTCCTTGGTAAGTTCCTTGCCGCACACTTAAAAAATTGTAGTAGACACTAAATGTTTTTCTTGTACAAATTTTGTACGAGGCATATCACAGTTTTTTTTGCGCACACATTTTTGTAAAGATTTGTACGCAATTTTGCTGAAAAAAGGGGAAATACGTGCAGTTTTTCATACAAAATTTGTACGAAAAATTGGTGTGCACAAAAAACTGTGATGTCTCGTACAAAATTGTACGTAAAATTTACTGTAAAATGCCAAAATTTGTTTCTTTGGGCCCGGATGACCACACGAGAATGCCAAAATTCAGCACTCCGGTGGCCCGGGACGCCAAAATTTGACCTTTTCAGAGGGCGATCCAGGGCCAGGACGCCAAATTTTGGCACCTTAAACGGAGTCCCAGTGGAGTGGCAAGGAATAAATCACCAATGGCCAATGGCGTCCTTACCGATCTAGTGAGGCTGGGAGAGCGCTTCCGCTGTCTGCAACCGCCTTCGCTGGCCAGACTCGGACTCGCCGTGCGCGCCGTGCCGGCCAGGGGGCTGGCCAACGGGCTGGCAGCCGTCGCCAGAGGCGCCAGCGACGGCGGGGTGCGGGACCTGCCCTTGCTGGGGACGGTGATCTGCGGACACGGACGCGCCAAGTAAGGCTTAAGCTTAGGAAAAGGGCTCGGGGGACGAGAAAGGGAACAGACCGCATCGGTACTGGTAACACTAAAGCGTGGTTCTACACGCTTCGCGCTGGAAGACCTTACGCCCTTCTTGTAGCGTACAGCTACAACTTGGAGTGCCCACTAACTGGGCGCCTTTGTCGCCCACCCCACTTTTTGGGGATGCCAAATGTCGCCCAGTTTCTGGGCACCTTTGCCGCCTAGTCAAGGCGTGCACAAACCATTGAGGAACCTGCCTTCACCCACGGCTCAGCAGCCCCTAAGGCAGTGGTTCTCAACCTTAGGGTCGCGACCCCACGTGGGGTCGCGAAAAAATTTTAAGGGGTCGCGGCGAGGTAGCTGGGGTCGTGTTTTGGGCCGATTTTAAGCAGCCACTGCGTCTGATCCGAGGCGGTATTTCGTCCTCCTTCAACGGGCAATTGGTCTTTGGACCTTCCTTTAGCATGCCTTTGTTACGGAGTGTGATTATCAGTCTTAGTTTGGGAGCAGTATTGTCTCAAAGTTGACCAAAACAGTCACAACGATTTTTCAAAGACATTTCTGAGCGTTTCGGCCAACTTTGAGACAATACTGCTCCCAAACTAAGACTGATAATCACACTCCGTAACAAAGGCATGCTAAAGGAAGGTCCAAAGACCAATTGCCCGTTGAAGGAGGACGAAATACCGCCTCGGATCAGACGCAGTGGCTGCTTAAAATCGACCCAAAACATGATTTTTCAAAGACATATCTGAGCGTTCTGGCCAACTTTGAGACAATACTGCTCCCAAACTAAGACTGATAATCGCACTCCGTAACAGAGGCATGCTAAAGGAAGGTCCAAAGACCAATTGCCCGTTGAGGGAGCAAAATGCCCGCCTCGGATCAGACGCAGTGGCATGCTAAAGGAGGGGTCCCATGAGGTCGCGAAACTTTTCCTGGGGGTCGCGGAAATTCTTGGCTACAAATTTGGGGTCGCGAGCCGAGAAAGGTTGAGAACCGCTGCCCTAAGGTGCCAAAGTTGCCCAGAATCTGGGCACCTTAGTCGCCTAGAAACTAGACACCTGTGCACGCTCTTCCATGGAAGAGGGCCAGTTTACTGTATGATTTGTGCACCCCAAGACCGGGCGACAAAGGTGCCCAGAAACTGGGTGACATTTGGCATCCTAAAACGCGGGGCGTGCGCTTCAAGTCCGTTCCCCCCATGCATTTAGATAGGAGGAAAAGAGCGCACGAGCTTTTATACGCTTCAAGAAGCACAGTAAGCGTCTTACGGTGAAAGGCTGCACCAACATAATATGGTGGAGATTTTCTCCATAATACCAACGAAATTCGTCAAAATATCTATAAGGTACAGTGAATTCTTGATGGTATGTTATGATGTCAGCTGCACCACCATAATATGGAACATTTTCACCATAATATGGAGAATCTTCACTGTACAACATTTAGAGTGATGTCGTGCAGACTGTACGCTTCACGAACGGCGTCATGTTATGCCTTTAGTGTTACCACCAGTGCTTCGCTCCAAACTGTGGAAAGTACCTCGGACGCGGGGTCTGTACAGTACTCACCATTGCCGCGGACGATGGGAGGGGCGGCGGCGCTGGCGGGGTGGTGCCGGTGGTGCCTGCAGTGCCTGCAGTGCCCGCGGTGCCGGCCTGGGGCAGGTGGTGACGCGCCACCTGGAGGCAAAGCACAACCGGCAAGTGAGACACATGTTTTCGTGTTTGGCGACACCGGCTAAAGGGTGTTCACTGTTCAGGTGTGCTGCCGGCAGAAATATATGCAAAAAGGAGCCCAAAACACACACACCGAGAAAACCTTACAAGCTTGTTATAACAAAGTATTTTGAGCATAAATATAGCTTAAAAAGAAATGATGATTCGTAATTTACGAAAATTTCTTTGTAAGCTTAAGTAAATTAGTTTGTACTAAGCACGCTCAAAATACTTCGTAAGGTTTTAAGCGTGCAGGTATGCGGTGGGCAGTGGGTGGCGTGTCTTCCTGCCTACTACGCATGCAACTTTTTTCCTCAGCTTTTGTGAGTGCCTAGTGAGCAGGGAGCAGGGTGACGACCGACCGATTTGCCTGCTTATTGTCTGGCAACACTTTTCAAGTTCAAGGCTCTCGGACGCCAGTGTCACCTTAGTAAGGACGGCCATGTCTCGTTTTGCAGTGCAGGCGGGCATGTGTCGGGCCCGAAATGGCATACGATCATGTGTGGTCTAGCCCTTAATAGTAATGGTAATGGTGTGGGTAGGCAGTACTGCCGGCAGGGCTGCACGCGGGGTTGACTAATCGACAGGCGCTGTGGTGGCCCCTTACGGTCCAGGCAGGGTAGGCAATCCCGCAAGGCAGCCACGTCCGCGGGACAGCCTATCCACATGGGGTTCGCGGCCTACGCTGGCCACCCGGTAAAAACGGTACCTAGTTTCCCCCGGAAGCCTATGGTAAAGACATTGGCGATTTCCAGGGAGTTCCCGGAAAAACCAGGTCCGGTTTCTTCCGTGCACAACATTCGCCGCGATGCATGCATTTGTTGTACGAGCAAGATGGCATTTGTTGGCAACCTCAAAGAATGCGACTTCAGTTCCCCGTCCCCCGCCCTTCCCCGAAAAACCACGACCGCGCCCGCGCCTTGGGACCGCGTAGCACGCTTCGGTGAAGACGCACTCCAACGCCACCGCGAGCATGCGCGAGCACCCAGCACCCCTCAGCGGGTGACGACGACGGCGTCGGACAGGCAGGCCGGCCGGCCGAGCGGGGCAATGGCAAGGGATTATGAAGCAACACGTTTTTCGCCGAGCAGGTTGCCCCGGGTTGTTGTCCGCTCGGCCCGGGGAGCGGGGCGAAGCGGGGCCCGGCCTGTGCGGCTTGTGTTTACCACCACGCCATCCGCGGGGCCACGCGGGGCTCGCGGGGGGGCTCGCGGCGGGCCGAGGCCGGGCGAGGCCGGGCGTGGCGGGGCCGGGCGTGGCGGGCCTCATCATGTGAAGTCGCCAGAGAAAGTTGACGCCGCCAAACGGAGTACACGCGCGGCCAGCGGCCGGCACAGCGGCACCGCCACGCCGCTAGCCGAGCTCTGTGCAACACGCAGCAATAAGTGTTCCAATGAACGCGAAAAGGGGGAGGGGGAGGGGGAGCGGTCCGTCCCCACCTCTCGCAGTGTGTGTACCACCGCCTCGGCCCCGACTTGTCCTGCCCTGCCACAACCAAATACGGCACGACGCGGTGCTGCCCCGCGTAGCACCGCGCGGATCTGTCTCGCCGCCCCGCCCCGCCCCGCCCCGCCCCGCCGAGGCGCCGCGACGCAGCTGGCGGGCGAGGCGGCTGCCTTGTGCTGCAGCTGGCTCGGCTCCTCGCAGCTCGCACAGGTCTGCCCCGTGGTGCGCGCGGCGTGGTCCAAGGCTAGAGAGCCGCGATGCAACAGGCGCACTGTCCGAGGGCCGCCTTCGTCGCTCTGTCTCTCTCGCACTCGTGGGGCGTCCCGTATAGGTGCGAGAGAGACAGAGCGACGAAGGCGGCCCTCGGAATCAGTCGACTGCCTGGCGATGCCGCCTGCGACAACCATTCACTACAAACCCGCAGCGCCGCGTCGCGTGCGCCATCCACTTGCATGCCCCTCCCCTCCTTTCCGGTCAGGGGCAGAGGGAAGGAGAGGTCCGCCTCGTCCCTGGAGTGGAGACTGACTCCAAGAGTCCTTTTCGTCGCTCTGTCCCTCTCGCACTCATGGCAGGGCGTCCGGTATAGGTGCAACTAAGACAGAGCGACGAAAACGACTCTCGGAATCAGTCCACTGACTGCAGTCTTTGCCATGCCGCCATGCCCGTCGTGGAACTTGAACTTCACAGACCAGCGTTTCAAGAACACGCAGCAAATCCACTGCATTCGTCTCGTCTCATGTTTACTGCCCCCGACCCCGACAGACAGAATTAATTCCACCGATCCATTCAGGAGAGCGGTTTGTCGCTCTGTCTCTCTCGCACTCCTATGGAGAGAGTCACACTGGTAAAACTGACGCGTAGTTGTACGCTTCATTCAAGCATACAACTACGCTTGAAGACTTTACGCTTGACGTCAAGCGTGGAGAAGAAATTCTCTCATGCATTTAGATAGGCGGGAGAGAGGCGAAATGGAGAACTACCCCTGAAGCCGAGGCCGAGCGTAGTTCTACTACGCTTGAAGAAAGGCGTAAAAGTACGCTTGAGTTCTACCAGTGCATACGAGAGCAACAGAGGCGAGCGACGAAACGACTCTTCCGAACCACACGGCAGGACGCTGGCGTTTTGAAGAGCTTGCAAGTGTAAGTTAGTTCCGTCCCTCCGCGGCGCACTGCGAGCGCACTGCGTGTCCCCGCCTGCGAGACAGCAGACTGAGAGTCGTTTCCGTCGCTCTGTCTCTCTCGCACTCACGGGGCGTCGCGCATCGGTGCGAGGGAGACAGAGCGACGAAAACGACTCTCGGAATGAGTCTGCTGCGCGCGGCCGGCGGCGCGGCCTCGCCGCCCTTCCCACGGCCGGAGACCGAGAAGAGCGGGAAGCGGCGGCCGTCCCTTGCCCCGCGGCCATGTGGCCATGTGTGCAGCGATTGCACGCTCGCAGTGTGGTCGCCGCGGCGCAGCCAGTGCAGCGCGGTTGCGGCAGTTGCGGCGCAGGCGGCTTCAGTTTTCCGAAGCTGCGAACGCAGGTTGCAGTAAGCAGGGCTGCACTTGCAGCAACCACGCAAAGACGTCCCCGCCGCTTCAAGCGGACCGCTGGCGGGGCTCGACGGCGACCTGGCGGGGGCTTGACGGCAACCTGGTGGGGCTCGACGGCGACCTGGTGGGGCTCGAAGGCGTCCTAGCGAAGGCTCTACGGCGACCTGGCGGGGCTCGACGGCGACCGTGGAGCTTGATGGCGCTTGACGGCGTCCTGGCAGCATCCCGCTTCCTTCCTTCCCCCGACCGCGCTCGCGCTGCCGATAAGCCCATCTCCGCCCCGCCCATCGCGACCGACACGCACAAACGGCGCGTCCAGATGCATTGCATCACAAACGCCTTTGCTCGCCTCGCCGCCACGCCGAGTTGGATTCTTGTTGTTGTTGTTGTTTGGTCAGACGCAGAGATAAGCGCTCCATGTTTCCGAGCCGCGCACGCTACGCTGTGGGTTCTTTCTCTTGACCCTCCCACTCCTCTGCGCGTCTCTGTCTCTCACTTTCCCCGTCAGCTACAGTGTAGCAGCGCGGTTCTCTTGTAGTAAACCCACTCCGCACTTACAGTGCAACAACGCCGGACGAGATATGACGACAAACAACAACAACATTTTCCCGCAGCCTCGGGTCGCGACCACCGCGCGAGTCTCCAGTCTCCGCAGCGGCTGCAGCGGCCCACCCACCCACTCTCGGCAGGGCGGGCAGGACGTCCCGGGCCGCTCTGTCTCTCTCGCACCCTTGCGACACGCGCCGTGAGTGCGAGAGAGACAGAGCGACCGTTCGGAGTCGGCCTGCAGAGCGCCCTTGGCTTGGCATCGGCAATTCATGGTAATTAGCTAAGTGGGGGCTCATTCAATGCCCCTCCGCCTCCCTGCCCCGGCCGGACAGGGCGTCCCCTGCGGTCCCCCAGCCCGCTGCACTGGGGCGGCCTGCTGCAGACTGATTCCGAGAGTCGTTTTCGTCGCTCTGTCTCTCTCGCACTCATGGGGCCCCGTGTGGGGTGGGGGGGAGGGCGACGAGAACGACTCTCGGAATCAGTCTGCTGGCTAAACCCAGGGGCGTGCACAAGGGGGGGGGGGGCGGGGGGCGATCCCCCCCCCCCCCCCAAAGGGCCCCCAAAAGGTTATTTTTGAGGCGGTTTTGGCGTCTAACTCCTGGAAGTTAGGAAAAGTTCCTCAAAAAAGTTCCACCGCCCCCCCCGAGGAGGCGAGTTTTTGCCGCCCCTGGGCCCTCCATCGCCAGTGCGCCACGATACGACGCGCGGTATCGCACGCTCGGATCGAGGCGTGGCGCGGCGTGGCGCGGCGTGCACTTGCGCGTGCGTGGGCAGGCCGAGGCAGGCCGACGAACAAAGTGGCTGCCCGACGCGTGCGCAGCAAAGCAGCAGCCAGCACACTGATGCCGAGAGTCGTTCTCGTCGCTCTGTCTCTCTCACTCACTCACTCATTTTGAGCACCGTATGGGTGCGAGAGAGACAGCACCACTCTCGGCGTCAGTGTGGTGCATGCGGTCCGGAGCTGCACGGAGCTACACTGGTAAAACTAAAGCGTAGTTGTACGCTTCATTCAAGCGTACAACTGTGCGCCCTTCTTGAAGCGTACAACTACGCTTCACGGCAATTCCCCCATGCATTTAGATAGGAAGAAAGGAGCGCATGAACTCTTGTACGCTTGAAGAAGGGCGTACTGGCTGTACGCTTCACGAAGGGCGTAATAGTAGGCCTTAGTTTTACCAGTGTACAGGGTCCGATCAACAACATTTTCTCCCTGCATCCCACGGGATGAAGAGAACCGCTGCAGAGTGGATTTGCCAGAAGACCGGCACTGGCCGCCAAAACTCAAGTCGCGTTTTGAGCTCCAGATTCGCTAAAAAGGACTCGAACCGAGCGTGTGACCCCACCAATGGATTCCTCGTTCGGTGAGCAATCCATTGGTGGGGTCACACGTTCGGTTCGAGGCCCATTTAGCGACTCTGGCGCTTCAAAACGCGTCTGGGAATTTTGACCGCCTCCATCGGTCTTCTGGCCCACTGTGCGCTGCTACACTTGAGCCACGCCTTTAAAAAGCGGTGGCGTGGCGGGCCGCGGATGCCATCGCTATCAGGCGACCCCGGCGACCCGGCCGTCGGCGCAGCCAAAGCCACGCCACTAGTAAAGGCATTCGCAGCGCCGCCCCCTGATCGTTCTCCTTGAAATGACAGCCGCATTAATTTGTAAACGACAAGGCGATACCGGGGACACGTTATTGAAAATGTTTGTTTGGCTCGGCGATAACGGTGTGCCCGCTCAGCGACGCAACACTCTAAAACCCGAACCAGCAGACGAGAGACGCCGCCCATTCAGTGAGGACAGACGAACAGACAGACACACAGACACACAGACAAACAGACAGACAGACAGACAGACAGACACGGACACCACAATGTGACGTTTGTCTAACTCACCAGAGGTCCCTTCCGCGCGCTGTGCTGCGTCTCCTTGCGCACGCGCACCTTGAACTGCTCGAGGCGCGGCGCGGGGGCGGCGCGGGGGCGGGGCTGCCGCAGGGGGGCGGGGCGGGCGGGGCGCGTGCGGCCCCACCCCCACCCCCACCCCGCGCCGCCGCGTCGCCCTCGGCTTCCCACGGCGCGGACTCGGCCATGGCGTCCAGTTCCTTCCTGCAACAGAAACAACTTCATTAGAGAAACCGTCCAAACAGCTGACTCTGTCTCTCTCGCACTCAGGCGCCGTCCAGCGGGTTGCGAGAGAGACAGAGACGCGGCCGACGGGCGGGTGAAAGACACACCTGTGCCTACTGTCGGTGAGGGCCGCCACTTGTGGCACACTTCGAGAACAACCAGCTGAACTAAAAGAACGTTCACGTGCGCACATCCTTGTTAGCCGCACACAGGCTGCAGTACAGACTGATTATGAGAGTCGTTTCCGTCGCTCTGTCTCTCTCGCCCCTAACGGGGCGCCGCCCTCCGAGTGCGAGAGAGACAGAGCGACGACTCTCGGAATCATGCATGCATGCAGCTGGACCGTATGCGCCACTCTACCACGCCACTCGTCCCTAGACGTTGTTGTGCTTCCCTTATCACATATCGGCCGAGGGGACTGGTGCGTACGAGCAGGCTCGGCTAGACAGACAGACACGCAGGGGGCAGACGGACGGACAGACAGACAGACAGACAGACGACACGCAGGGGGCAGACGGACGGACAGACAGGCAGACAGACAGACACGCAGGGGGCAGACGGACGGACAGACAGGCAGACAGACAGACCGACACGCAGGGGGCAGACGGACGGACAGACAGGCAGAGCAGACAGACAGACACGCAGGGGGCAGACGGACGGACAGACAGGCAGGCAGACAGACAGACACGCAGGGGGCAGACGGACGGACAGACAGGCAGGCAGACAGACGGACACGCAGGGGGGAGCGGACGGACGACAGGCAAGACGCTGAGCGCAGGCAGGCAGACGACAGCAGCCACAACGCCGCGGGCATCGGACGGGCACTGAGACAGACAGCATCGCCGTCCAAGGGATGGCAGAACGGCGACATGTTGTCCAATCCCTCCGTGCCGCTCCTCTATGGCCTGCCCGCAGAAGGAGGGGGCACGACCATACGCACACAGACGAGGGACCAGCACGTCAGACGGACGCAGGCAGGCAGCAGAAAACCCCCTCGCGGCAACCACTGAGACGACTATCCGCCTCAAGGCCATGCGGCGGGATTTCAAACACACAGACACACAATGATCACAACAACGGCAGAAAGAAAAGCCTCCTACCAAAGTAGGATGGCTGGAGGTGAGCAGCGGTAGTACCAAACCCCCCCCCCCCCCACATCTTTCTCTCTATTTCCGCTCGACGACGCTAGGCAGCGGCGCCAGTCCACGGCCAAAAATAGTCGCCGCCCATGCCCAAATCCAATTTTTTATTTGGGGCGTTTTCACTTTTAGTTTTGGCGGGTACTTCTGGCCGGCGACAGCCTACAGCGCCACACCCCGGGGCCCTGACTGCTGCGACTGCTGCGACCCAGACACCGACCGCGCAGCACCGCGCCACAGTGGGCCAGAAGACCGGTGGAGGCGGACAAAACTCGGGACGCGTTTTGAGCTCCAGAGTCGCTAAATGGCACTCGAACCGAACGTGTGACCCCACCAATGGATTGATCTCCGGACGAGGAATCCATTGGTGGGGTCACACGTTTGATTCGAATCCTTTCAAGCGACTCTGGAGCTCAAAACGCGTCTAGACTTTTGGTCACCTCCACCGGTCTTCTGGCCCACTGTGCGCGCCCGAACTGTCTCGACTGGGTCGCGACGGGTCCGTCTCGCTTCCCCGACGAATCGGACTATGGCTGACTTTGGCACAATAACGGCAAAGGCCCACGGCAGTTCCCACGCACGGGCTGCACTGTCAAGAGAACTGCCGGGCATTGGCTCGAAAATCATGCAGAGAATTGAATTTGGAAGAGGCGGGAACTCCCGAACAGGTTCTCCGTAATCTTCATAAAAATCTCAAGAAATTAAATCAATCGGTGCGGAAGACCCTTCACGGAGCTTTGATTAGTTATGGAGAAGGATAGGTGCTCCGGAAAAATGATTGAGCCGACATTCTCCGTACCTTTTCTACCAGTCCAGCGGGCCACTGCGGCGCGCCAACGACTGTTTCAGAGAGAATCGTGTTACTTTTCGCGACCGAAATTCTGTAAAGAAACCTTCACGTAATCGCCGTGAAAAATAAATCGTCGATTCGGAGAGCTGCGCGAAACGAACCTTTCATGCACGATCCGATGCACTTCCTTAACGGCTATTTCACGCAAGGCGCCGACAAGGACATCCTCCCCCTCCATCTCTCTCTCTCTCTCTCTCTCTCACTCACACACACACACACACACACACGCACACACACGCACACACACACACACACGCACACACCTCCACAGCGTCGCCTCGACACCTGCGGGCGGGGCGCGGGGCATCCCTGGGGCAGCGGCTTGATCACGTCCGAACGGTGCACTAGTGCACTACCTCTGTCCCTCTCACGCTCACGTCCGCAGGCGACGCCCCGCGAGAGTGCGACAGAGACAGAGCGACGACAGCACACTGTTCGAAGTCGAACGGCAGGCGCCATCTCACGACAACGACACAATGCAGAGGTCGATGTGCCTGGGCCGTGCCTGGGCACACAGCCGCCTCGCCCGGCGTGATGTATGCGTCCACGCTGTATGGAAATTGGGGGCCGCCCCGCCCCGCCTCACCCCACCCCGCCACCCGCAGTCGGCACCGGGACATCTCCTCAGCCGCGCGGGAGAGGTCGAGAGGACCGCGAGGGACCACGACAGCCGAGCGATTCAGAAGATCATTCCGTCGCTCTGTCTCTCTCGCACCCTTACGGAGAGCCCCATGAGTGCGACAGAGACAGAGCGACGAAGCGACTCTTCCGAATCG
>NW_023144622.1:348777-386700 GCF_012932325.1 Thrips palmi
TTCAGTATAACTCTCCAGCAGGACGCTTCAACAGAACTCTCCATCAGGTATCTCTACCAGGACTCTCCAGCAGGGAAGGAAACTCCAGCAGGACGCTTCAGGAGAACGCCCCAACAGGACTTAACAAAAGAACTCTCTGAAATGACACTCAGAGAGGACCTTGGCAAGAGGACTCTCCAACTGGGCTTTCGAGCAGGTCTCTCTATGAGAACGCCCCAGCAGGACTCCTCTGCAAACTCAACAGTGTGCTCAGCACACTCTGTTCAGCGTGTACTCACAAGTACACTCCAACGAGAGTGTACTCAGATCCTGGAAATATATGCAGTTGAGTACACGCTCGTGGGAGTGTGCTCGTGAGCACGAGCACACGCTGAAGAAAGTGTACTCGTCAGTACACGCTGAAGAGAGTGTACTCGTGAGTACACGCTAAAGAAAGTTACATTGTTGAGTTTGCAGAGTCTCCAGGAGACCCTCCAGCAGGCGTCGCCTTGGTTCCGCGCGTGTCCTCAACAGGAAAGCCGGGACGGCACGAGGCCGTTGTGGACGGCCTGGAGCACACCCTACATGGCGCGGAGCGGCGCGGTGCGTCGGGCCTTCGCCTTGGCGGCTCGCGCACCGCCAGCCCGGCCGGCGTCGCTCTGTCTCTCTCGCACTCACGGGGCGACCCGAGCGGGTGCGAGAGAGACAGAGCGAGGCTGCGGAATGAAGCGCCATCCTCATTACAATCACGCCCGCACTGCGCCGCACTGGGCGTTTCACAGTGGGCTAGAAGACCGGTGGAGGCGGCCAAAACTCGAGACGCGTTTTGAGCTCCAGAGTCGCCAAACAGGACTCGAACCGAACGTGTGACCCCACCAATGGATTTGTCGTTCGGAGAGCAATCCATTGGTGGGGTCAACCGTTCGGTTCGAGTCCCATTTAGCGACTCTGGAGCTCAAAACGCGTCCGCGATTTTGACCGCGTCCACCGGTCTTCTGGCCCACTGTGCGTGTGCGTTGTAATTGGCCAGCCAGCCAGCAATTTCTTTTTTCCGCCCCGTTGCGTTGCGCTGCACGGGGAGGTGGCTGACTCCGATATCCTTTCGTCGCTCTGTCTCTCTCGCACCTTTGCAGGAAGCATGATGAGTGCGACAGAGACAGGGCGACGAAATGAAGTGACGGTTCGGAACCGACGCTGCGCGCAAGGCGGCGCAGGGTGACGCCCAGCCCGACGCCAGTCAGTCGCGGTGCGGCGACGGGAAACCGCGGGAAACCGCAAGGGCCGCCCCGCCCCGCCCCGCCCCGCCCCGCTGCAGGGGCGTCCCTGCGACATGTGGCGCTGCAGCTGCAGGGCTTCACGGCGGTGCGCGGTGCGGCCTCATCACACAGTCGCACGCCTTCAAACTCATTCACAGCGGGTCCCTCTATGTATATTCGCAGAGAAACCGCAAGAGTGTCGCCCCTTTTTTCACGCACTCGCTCACTCACTGCGGCGGCACTGCCACCCCACTGTTGCAGTGCAGGCGCAGTAACAATTCGTTCATTCAAATCGAGGGGTGACCCACTGTAAAATTTTGTGTACAATGATAGTGTGAATGTGCAAGAATGTAAAAGATTTCTTG
Source organism: Thrips palmi (assembly GCF_012932325.1). Classification (NCBI taxonomy): domain Eukaryota; kingdom Metazoa; phylum Arthropoda; class Insecta; order Thysanoptera; family Thripidae; genus Thrips; species Thrips palmi. The sequence continues at coordinate 350,378 of NW_023144622.1, forward strand.
CTTTTTTGCCACACATGTTGCCTACTTACAGGCGTTTTTGCCACCTGAATGTGGAATGTGGTCAAATTTTGTACAACGAATGTGGGAAGCTGTTCCCCCCTCGATTCAAATCCGTTCGGCAGCCGCGCCGCAGCTCGGCTACCTCCACGTGCGTGTGTATGAGCACGTACGCGCTCGTCTCTCTCTCTCTCTCTCTCTCTCTCTCTCTCTCTCTCTCTTTCTCTCTCTGTGTGTGTATGTATGTGTGTATGTGCGCGTGCGTGTTTGACAATACAGACGCGGAGCGCGGGAGAGTTCCAAGCCGGGCGCTTATTTGACCAGCGCCCCAGCTGTGCAAAGACGTCTGCCCGGCGAAACTGATACAGAGTATCGTACGACGAGGGGCGACCGAAAGAAACAAAACGACAACAAAATCAACAAAACGAGCCGGGAGCGCGGGGAGACGGGCCCTCCACGGAGCACACACGTGTGACAAGTATTTCTGAGCTCCTTAAATTCACGCCCGAGCGAGCAGCGGGCGTGCACAGCATCCAGACGACATCTCTCCACGACACCGTCGGCTGATTCCGTCTGTGTCTCTCTCGCACTCATGGGGCGTGCCGGCGTGCCGCGTGGGTGCGAGAGAGACAGCGCTGTTCAGCATCGCGGCCTGGCGCACAGTGCGGCGGGCGGACGTGGACGTGAGCACGGCGATCGTGTGGTAACATCGTACGCGCCGCAGAGCCGCAAACGCACACATGTCGACGCACGCCGTGCTGGCCGTGGCCCTCGCATGGCCCGGCGTCGCTCGCTCTCTCTCTCTCTCTCTCTCTCTCTCTCTCTCTCTCTCTCTCTTTCTCTCTCTCTCTCTCTCTCTCTCGCACTCACGCGCGACGCCCCACGAGTGCGACAGCGACAGTGCGACCAAACGACTCTTTCGGAATGGGTCTGCGGGCGAGCCACCAGGCCAGACCAAACAAAAACAAGCATTTCCGAGTGGCTTGACTTGCGGGTGGCGAAAATAAGAGTTAACTCGACGCTCGCGTTCGCAGCGTTTGCACCAAACGAGAAATAAAACGAAACAACAAACTGTCGCGAGGGCGGAGCGGAAACGACTTTATTTCCAACGGCTGTTTCTTTTTCCCTTCCGCTGCCGAGTGATTTCGTCGCTCTGTCTCTCTCGCACCCCTACGGGACGCCCCATGAGTGCGAGAGAGACGGAGCGACGCGCTCGGCCGCCGAGATGCGTGCGAGGGCACTGCGAAGGCGAAGCGCCAGCGGACTGATTCCGAGAGTCGTTCTCGTCGCTCTGTCTCTCTCGCACTCGTGGGGCGTCCCGCATAGGTGCGAGAGAGACAGAGCGACGAAAACGACTCTCGCGGAATCAGTCCGCGCCAGAAGGGCAAGGCGAGGCGGAGCGGGACCAACGCGAAAACCATAAAAATGGAAAATGGCAAGTCGCGAACGAAATGTCGAAATGATGGCGAGGACCGGCGCTTCAACTTTAACAACAGTGTGACCTCTAAGGAAGCTGCGACTCGGCTCGGCGCTGCACTGCCCACACCGAGGCCGCCCCGCCCCGCCCCGCCCCGCCGAGGCACAGCGCACAGCACCGTGCATGCGGACGCGCGGCCCACGCACACACAGCACGCAGCGCTGCGGTGCGGCAAGCCTACCGCTACAGTCTTACGGGATCCGGACAACTTCATCTGCAAGTTCAAGACCCGGCAGGCCGGCAGGCCCTCCATCACACACGGCTGTCTCTCTCTCTTGCACCGCGCCTCGAGTGCGAGAGAGACAGCGTCGACAGCGCGCCCTGGTCGGACAGAACCAGTCTGCAGTGCGAAATGTAAATGCGGTAACTATGCTTGCAGTGCATCTGCAAGTGCAGGAGCTAGGCTGCTACGCACAAAAACATGGTCGCGAAAGCTTTTGCTGGTTGCTTTAGAAGACTCTCCTGTGTGCTGTGCGACCATGTGTGACGGTCACAGACATCATCACAACGCACTGCCATTCAACAAACGTGACGTCACATTCGTTAGAACGAGAATTTTGTCTCATTCGTTTGAATGTGACACCGATGGGACGGCTATGTCACGTCCCAGCAAATGAGACAGTGTAGTATAGGCAAAATTCACATTCTCACGAAAATGACGTCACTTTCGATGAACGAGGAATGACAACAGTGTACTAGCTGGCGAGCCAGACGCAGCGTGACCCGGGCCTGCTGGCCATCTGCAGCTCTGATCCGTCATATCTGATCGCCAATGCGACTCTAGCTTAACTCGTCCGGCGGGGTGAGGTGGGGCGGGGTGAGGCGGGGTGAGGTAAGGCGGGGTGAGGGTGTGGTGAGGCGGGGTGAGGTGGGGCGGAGTGAGGTGGGGTGGGGCGGCAAGTTAAGCCGACGACAGCCTCGGCGCGTTCAACAGACAAAAACCCGCCAACGAAACGGACACCTCGAGCGTTCGTTCCCAAAATTCCTACCCCCCCCCCCTCTCCTTTATTCGTGTAGTTCCTAGACGCGCAGCTACGCCGAGCTACGCGGCACGCCAAGATCCCTGTTGCATTGCAAGCAGGTCAGGCGCGGACACAGGGGCCCTTGTTCACAACGCAGCGCTATGCAGTCGGACTGCAGTCCCTTCAGGGGCCACGGCCCCACCCCCCTCCCCACCCCCGGGGCCGCCCTAGGCTGCCTAGGCTGCCTAGGACGAGGTCCCAAATTACAAAAGGGGAAGGGGGTCGGATTTCGCATTGGAGTGGATTCCGAGGGCGGCGCCCGGGGAAGGAGAGCATCGAGGCAAAGTCACAGACGGCGAGTCAGTGGCGGATCTAGAGTCGACCGAAAAGGGGGGAACTATCACTTTTTGCCTACTTACACACTCTGAATGTTGTACAGAGAAGATTCTCCATAATATGGTGAAAAATGTTCCATATTATGGTGGTGCAGCTGACTTCGTAACATACCATTGAGAATTCACTGTACCTTATAGATATTTTGACGAATTTCGTTGGTATTATGGAGAAAATCTCCACGTTGGTGCAGCCTTTCACCGTAAGACATTTACAGTGCAGGCAAGGCCCCACTGCCCCTGCATGAGGCACTTTGAAGCGACCTCCCTTACGGTGAAAGGCTGCCCCAACATATTATGGTGGAGATTTTCTCCATAATACCAACGAAATTCGTCAAAATATCTGTAAGGTACAGTGAATTCTCAATGGTATGTTACGAAGTCAGCTGCACCACCATAATATGGAACATTTTCACCATAATATGGAGAATCATGAATCTTCACTGTAGAACATTTAGAGTGTGTCCCACTTGGCGGATGTCTAGGGACTGTCTAGTCCTTCCTTTCGTCACCTCACTGGATCTGCTCCTGGGCTCGAGTGCAACACTTCCACCGGAGTGTTGCCCCCTTCGCGATGCAAGCAGTGGACCGATTCCGAGTGTCGTTGTGGCTCTGTCTCTCTACGCCCCATGAGAGCGAGAGAGACGAAGCGACGAAAACGACTGTCGGAATCAGTCTGCTGCAACAACAGGCAAAGTCGGCAAAGCGGGATGAATGAATGAACGTAAGGGCGGACGTACGTGCGGGTGGGAGGCGCGGCAGGGTAGGCAATCGGGTCGTAGGCATGCGGGCCGTGCCTGCCGGTGGCGGCGCCGAGGCCTGGGAGGGGGAGGGGGAGGGGGCGCTAAAAATAAGCCCGCGTGCGCCCTCTCTCCAATGCACCTCACCTCACGGCCCAGCGGCCCTCACGGTCATGCCGGGCCATAGCAGCCATAGGCACGAGCCCGAAACGGAATTCACATCCCGGCGAAGACGAAGGTCTCGTCAACGCGGAGCACGGCGCACAGTGGGCCAGAAGACCAGTGGAGGCGGCCAAAACTCTAGACGCGTTTTTGAGCTCCAGAGTCGCCACACATGACTCGAACCGAACGTGTGACCCGACCAGTGGGTTCCTCGTTGGGAGAGCAATCCATTGGTGAGGTCACAAGTTCGGTTCGAGTCCCGTTTAGCGACTCTGCAGCTCAAAACGCGTCTAGAGTTTTGGCCGCCTCCACCAGTCTTCTGGCTAACTGTGCGGCGTCACTGTCTCTCTTGCACCCTTACGGGACGCTTCATGAGTGCGAGAGAGACAAAGTGACGAGAGCATAGTGCTCGAGCTACCAGTCTGCAGCAGCAGCTTGAACCGTACTTCGTCGTCGCACTGTTCCTCTCACACCGTCTCTCGTCCCGCTCCACGAGTGCGAGAGAGACAAAGTGACGAGAGCATAGTGCTCGAGCTACCAGCCTGCAGCAGCAGCTTGAACCGTACTTCGTCGTCGCACTGTTCCTCTCACACCGTCTCTCGTCCCGCTCCACGAGTGCGAGAGAGACAAAGTGACGAGAGCATAGTGCTCGAGCTACCAGCCTGCAGCAGCAGCTTGAACCGTACTTCGTCGTCGCACTGTTCCTCTCACACCGTCTCTCGTCCCGCTCCACGAGTGCGAGAGAGGCAGAGCGACGAAAGCGAAGCTCGCGCAGTCAAACCGCAGGGCGGGCGGCGCGGCACCCGATCGCGAGGCATTGGCGACGGAGTCCGCTGCGACCTGCGCGCCGCAGCGCGGGTCACGGCCAGAGTGCATGCAGACTTGCAGCCAGGCCGCCAAGACTCAACAGTCGCAGCGCCGAAGCAATAGCGAAGCCATAGCGTCGCCATACTGCGCCGCGGCCCAAACACTTCCAGTGCAGATAAATCTTAGAGCGTGTATGTTCGCCAAGACGCTCACGTGTGTGCGTATGCGGTGAGTGTGAGAGAGAGAGAGAGAGGGGGGAGAGAGAGGGGAGAGAGAGGGGAGAGAGAGAGAGGGGAGGGGAGAGAGAGAGAGGGAGGGAGAGAGAGAGGGGAGGGAGAGAGAGGGGAGAGAGAGAGAGAGAGAGAGAGAGAGAGAGAGAGAGAGAGGAGAGAGAGAAGAGAGGAGAGAGAAGAGAGAGAGAAGAGAGAGAAAGAGAGAAGAGAGAGAGAGAGAGAGGAGAGAGAGAGAGAGAAGAGAGAGAGAGAAAGAGAGAAGAGAGAAGAGAAAGAGAGAAGAGAGAAGAGAAGGGAGGCCTGCAAGTGAGATGAGAGAGCGGAGGAGATGCGAAGTGAGAGAGAGAGGAAGACAGAGAGAAGGAGCAGAGAGGGTGAGTCTGCAGGTGGGGATTGTGTGGGGTGTAGGGTTGCGCATGTGAGAGAGAGAGGAGACAGAGAGAGGCCAGCAAGAGCTGCGCTGCGGGTGAGTCTCAGGCAGCCAGCGGGGCCCGCACCTCCTCGCTGGCTGCGCGCCGGCCGCTGCACTTACCGCCAGCCCACGCCACGGCCGCCGACGGCGCTGGCCGACGGCCTGCCTGGGCCTGGCGGCCTGGCGCGGCGCGTCTACAGGCCAGCCAGCGGCCAGCACCGCCACGCTCCTGCGCGCCGAGCGGCGTCTAGCAGCGTCTAGCCGACCTAGCCCACCCCATCCGGCCGGCGGTGGCCGTCGACGGCCGCGCGCGCACAGGCCGCACGGCAGGGCAGAGTGAGAGAGGCGGGACTGCGTCTCGGACCGCGTACAGCACGGCCTAGAGGCCCAGGCGCCGTACCACAGTAAACACAGAGCCCGGTTTACACTTTGCCGGGGCGCAGCAAGGTGGAAGTAAAGGGGGGGGGGCATTCCCCATGCCGGACCACGCCCGCGACGCCATAAGCCCCGTCCGCGTCCTCCCTCGCGCTGGGGCCGCCGATGCACCTCGGCGTCGTCACGGAGCGGAAACAGCTGTCATCACACACACACAGACACAGACACACAGATACACACGCGCGCGCTCAGGGAGGAGGTGCTTCCGAGTGGGACCGGATACGGTCGCTTCCAGCCACTCCCTTCGCTTCACACACCTGTCCGAGCGCCGCCACGCCGCCCGGATGTCGCGGCGCGGTCGCAGCCAGCCGGGCCCCCAAGCCGCTCCGTCGCCGCCGCGACATGACCCCAGCCTGGCCTGGCCTTGCCGCTGCTCGCCACTGGCACACTCTAAAGTTCTTACGGACTTCAAGAGTGCACGTTCTATACACGCCAAAAGAAGCGACTAGCTGCTTCGAGGGGATTTTGTTTCGAACGGGCAGCTACTCTAGAAGTCCGAAGCAACGGATTGAGGCCTTTGATAAGCAGCACGCCAGGTACCCGACGAAATTTGTCGCTGTGTGCGGTTTCAACCGTAGGGCGAGCAGTTCATTTCGCTGCAGTGGGAAGCGCAGGCCTTTCCGACACCACCAATAAATTCCTCGTTCGGAGAGCAACCCATTGGTGGGGTCACACGTTCGGTTCGAGTCCCATTCAGCGACTCTGGAGCTCAAAACGCGTCTAGAGTTTTGGCCGCCTCCACCGGCTGCTGGCCCACTGTGGGTGCGCGGCCTAGCCACCGCGCACGCCGCGCACGCGTTGTCGCTCTAGGGGGCCGTCGAAGTGGAGCGAAGTGGAAGGCCGCCAGGTTGGTCCACCGACCCAGCCGACCCGACCCAGCCGACCCGACCCGGCCGGCCGCCTGCGCGGTTTCGGCAGTCAAGGCTCGCCGTGCGCGCGCCCAGCCCGGCCCAGCCGCGGGCCACGGCGTCCTCGGAGCATTTTTAGACGGAATCTCAGGGGCCCGAACGCGCCTTGGGGCCCTGTGGCCCTGGGGCAGGCCCTGGGGCAGGCCCTGCGCAGTCCCTGAGGACGACCGCTACACTGAGAGGTGGGCGGGGCGGGGCGCGGCAGGGCCATAGGGCCACGGTCTTCCTGAGACCTCGACGCGGGATTTCCCCAAACCAGAAGTCAAGCCAGCCAGCCGGTCAGACCGAGTTGGGCGACCTTGCGCGGTGCATCCACGCGGTCACTGCTATTGGTCCACAGTCCAGCACCAAGTCACTGTCAAGTTCACAAATCACGTAACCAGTTGCAACAGGGCGGCGTCCCTTTGGACTCTGTAAGAATCAAGGAGCTATGCTCATCGGAAGTAAAGTCACTGTTAAATTAAAAGGCACTCATGTTTCTGCAACGTAATCAGGTTACTACACATCTCGGCATACTGTCAATATCATGTTCATGCTGTACCGACTACCTCGTACGCAGACTTCCACCTTTTGCAGAGCAAGTTCACCAAAGGCCTCACGTCCACGTCTCGGTAATGTTGTCCAGAGTCCTCCGGCTGGAGTCCGGGCGCCAGTCTGCCAGCGCCCCTCTAATCACTCCATTCTTTTGTCCCGATGGCCAGGCCACGGCCTGCACACTGATTCCGAGAGTCGCTTTCGTCGCTCTGTCTCTCTCGCACTCATCGAACGTCCCGTGTAGGTGCGAGAGAGACTGAGCAACCAGCACGACTCTCGGAATCAGACTTCTGTCCTGGCAGCCCGGCAGAGCGCCATCCTACCAAAGTGGCAGGACAGGGATCTTCGAAAAGCCGAAGGCAACGACCAACGAGCAGGAGGGTGCTGATAAGACCGTGACCTACTTAGGGAGGGGGAGGGGGAGGGAGGGGGTCACCGCTTGGTCCGCGCCCTGCCGCCGTCACACACGGGAAAGTCGGGTCAGGTCCACGGACCCTAGGTTGGTCCGATTGGGTCACCGGGTCAGCGCCTTGGCTCCCAGGGACACAAAGGCCTCCAAACCGGCACGTGGCTCGCTGCCGCTCCCGAGTTTCGACATTTGAGAGTGGAATTTCCACGCGGCACAACAGTCTGATTCCGACGGATCGTTTCCGTCGCTCTGTCTCTCTCGCACTTGTACGGATCGCCCCACGAGTGCGTGAGAGACGACGCACAGTGGGTCCGAAGTCCGGGGCAGGCGGCCGAAACTCAAGACAGGACTCGAACCGAACGTGTGACCCCACCAATGGATCCCTCGTTCGGAGAGCAATTCATTTGTGGGGACACACGTTCGGTTCGACTCCCATTTAGCGACTCTGGAGCTCAAAACGCGTCGGGGATTTCGGCCGCCTCCACCGGTCTTCTGGCCCACTGCGCGACGACGGCGTTGCCACTCCCCGCGGCATGCGCGCGGCCCTCACACGGGACGATATCGTGCACGCCGGGCGACGCCGGGCGACGCTGGGCGTCCTCGACGCGATACCGTTGCTTGTCGCCAAGCAGACGACGCGCAGACGACGCCATAAACGGGGAACGCACCGCAGTAAAAGGCGTTGATCGCTTCCTACCGCGCGGCTGGCTGGCCGACGCCACGGCTAACGGGACGGCAGTGTATGGCACCGGCGGCGAGACAAAGGCCCCAAGCCAAACCCGCCGAGGACGCGACGCGAGCCGCGAGCCATGAGAGCGCCGCCCGGGTCAACCACCCGGAGCGCGGCCACCGCGACCCACGATCGGCCGGATTGCCGCTGCAGACTGATTCCGAGAGTCGTTTTCGTCGCTCTGTCTGCCTCGCACCTGTGCGGGACGCCGGACGGGTGCGAGAGAGACAGAGCGACGAAAACGACTCTCGGAATCAGTCTGCTGGATTGCAACGGCGCCGCCAAATCCGATCCGCCAAGCGAAGCGTGCTCAATCCCTAGTGCTTGTTTGCGAGCGCGCGGCGCCAAAAGGCGAGTCAGTTCGGATGCAAGGCTTGACTCTTAGGCAGGCCAACCCGCGTCTCGGCGCACCACAGTGGGCCAGAAGACCGGTGGAGGCGGAGGCGGCCAAAACCCCGGACGCGTTTTGAGCTCCAGCGTCGTTAAATGGGACTCGAACCGAACGTGTGACCCCACCAATGGATTGCTCTTCGAACGAGGAATCCATTGGTGGGGTCGCACGTTCGGTTCGAGTCCTGTTTAGCGACTCTGGAGCTCAACACGCGTCTATACTCTGACCAGAAAACGAAGAGCCCTGAGTTCTCGCGGTTTATGGCATCTACCGCCTTGGATAGCATTGCAGGTAGCCCTCGACCGCGAGGACCCAGGGCTCTTCGTTTTCTGGTCAGAGTATAGAGTTTTGTCCGCCTCCACCGGCCTTCTGGCCCACTATGTAGCGGGTCGACGACGACGGCGAACGTAGGGCTCGTCCCGGCGAGTCGGCGAGTCCCTTACAGAGCAGTCCCTTGCACCATGACCTACGACCATCTTGATCGAGAGCCCACGTCCGGCCGGAGTCGCGCTGGGCGCGCCACGCCGCGCCACGCCGTGCCGTGCCGCGCCGTGCCGTGCCGCGCGTGGGCAAACGGCTTTGGCCTCAATTGGAACGGCCATCCAGCCATGCAGCCCGGCAGGCCATGCAGGCCATGCAGGCAGGCAGGCCATGCTGCAGACTGATTCCGAGGACTACCTTCGTCACTCTGTCTCTCTCGCACCCGTACGGGACGCCTCGTGAGTGCGAGAGAGACAGATAAATCCGCGGGCAGGCAGCGCGGTGCGAGCAACGCTCCGCATCGCGGCCCTTGAGCCTCACAGGTGCGCGCCGCGCCTCGACCCCAGAAGGGAGGGGGGGGGGGGTGCGGCCGCGGCCGGGTGAAGCCCCCCCGCCAAGGACCGCGTCGCGACGCCACGCGCGGCCCTGGACCCCGCGGCGGCGCGGCGGCGCAGTGGCGCGGCCAAGTCCTTGACGGCGTCCTCCCCTCGGCCCGCCTGCCGCCTCGCCCCGCCGGTTTTCCCTAAACAAAACCCCGACGGGGGAATCGAGACCAGGTCTCCCTCCTGCAGGGCCTGCAGATGCGGGGCGTGTTGCTCTGCCTCCCCCTTCCCCCGCGGCCAAGCAGCAGACTGATTCCGAGAGTCGTTTTCGTCGCTCTGTCTCTCCGCACCCCTGGGGCGTTCCTTATAGGTGCGAGAGAGACAGAGCGACGAAAACGACTCTCGGAATCAGCCTGCAGGGGCAGCGGCGGGGACCCTGGCGCCACTGCTGTCAGCGCCGGCCAGATGAATTCCCTCCCCCTCCCCCCCCTCCCCGCTCCCGGGTGGGGCCGAAGTCGGTCCGCGCTCGTCGCTCCGAGTCGGGGCTGCAACGCGGGGAACAGAGACGCCACCACGCCACTGCAAGGGACTGCAGGCCTCGACGGCGGCCCGTGACGATTTTAGCAGCCGCGGGGGGGGGGGGGGTGCAATCGGACGCATATCGCGACGCGGGAGGCGGGGGCGGCGGCGGCGCGTCGTCTGCAGCCCCCCCACCTCCCCTCTGCCGGATCTCGTCTAGTCCGTCGTCCCGGTCGCGCGAGAGGGACACGCGGCGGCGACAGCGGGTTGTTCTGGGTGAGAAAGAAAGAGACAGAAGTGGGGGGGGGGCGCCATGCGCCTTGGACGCCCCAGATCCGAGCTATACTTGTGACTGCCCCGTGGCCGCCATGCCGCGCCTGGCTATGCCACTGCCATGCCACTGCTATACTGCCACCGCTGTGCCCCTCGGAGCGCCGACGCCAAGGTTCGACTCGGAGTGCAGCGTGGTGCACGGTGCAGGCACTGCAGGCGGTGCCATTGCGCGCGCACACTGTGAGGGGCTGGCGGGGCTGGCGACGGGGTCGCCGCACCGCGAATGGACAGCACTCATTTTAGGGGGTGGTTTGTCCAGCGGAGGGGAAAACCGCGCCCGTCGCCACGCGGACACACTCACTCACACACACACACACACAGCACCGTGCGGTCCCAGGTGGGTGATTTTCCCCTGTGGCTGGCACACTGAAAGGAAACTTTCAGGCAGTGGCCGCACCTTCCCAGGCCGCGTAACCGGAGCAGCCAGAGGTGAGGCTCTGTGGCGGTGAGGTCAGCGTGTTATCAGTGCCGGTGCACGGAGGGGATAGTCGAGGACGAAGGATGTGCGGGTGCAATTCGCATGCCACATGTCGCAACTCTGTCCTGTGCCAGTCGACGCACATTTGCACATTCCGATTTATGCCCCCTCCCCCTACCCTCCTCCTCGCCACAGAGATCCCTTCCTTCTCGGCCGCCATGGGATTGGAATTTCGTCAATCTGCCATTCCTGGTATAGCGATGCGCCCCTTGCCCGATCAGCAAATATTTGACGACGGGGATGCGGCGCCGCGCGCCTTTATCGCCGTCTCCCCCGCACTCGCGCGGCGTCGCACAGTGGGCCAGAAACCGGCGGAGGCGGCCAAAATTCTAGACGCGTTTTGAGCTCCAGAGTAGCTAAATGGGACTCGAACCGAACGTGTGTGACCCCACCAACGGATTGCTCTCCGGACGAGGAATCCATTGGTGGGGTCACACGTTCGGTTCGAGTCCTGTTTAGCGACTCCGGAGCTCAAAATGGGTGTAGAATTTTGGCCGCCTCCGCCGGTTTCTGGCCCACTGTGCGTCGCGTACGGGTGCGAGAGAGACAGAGTGTCGAAACTCTGCAGGACGGAGCACTGTAAACGGAGTCAACGACACTCCCTGCCCGCTACGCCGCGCCACGCATTCCGAGAAGCAGGCTAAGCAGGCGCCTAACGCTGCACTTCTCCGAAGGGCGGGGCGGGGGCGGCCGAGTCCCTGCAGTGTCCCTGCCGTGACACCTCCACGTCGACGGCGTCGCGCCGTCGCCCTGGGGCGTTCCGCAGGGGTGCGAGAGAGACAGACGTGCCTGGAAGCACGCGTGGCGGCGGGCGTGCCCAGAGCGTGCCCTCGTCGCGGCCAGCAGACTGAGAGTCGTTTCCGTTGCTCTGTCTCTCTCGCACCAGTAAGGGACACCCCATGAGTGCGAGAGAGACAGAGCGACGAAAACGACTCCCGGAATCAGTCTGCTGGCCGTGCCCGCCGTCGTCGACAGGGGCACCGTGACAGTGGCGTGCGCGTGCCTCGACGCGTGCTCAATCTTCGCGGTGTAGGCGACAAATGATCCGCCACTCATTTCGGAGTGGAGGAGTTATCGCTTCCCGGGGCGACTCGGCTCGGACTCGGCCGACTCCGGAAACGCCAGTGTCGTCGTCGTCGTCCCGGCGAGGCCCCCGAAGGCCCCCGCACAGTGGGCCAGCAACCGGTGCAGGCGGCCAAAATTCTCGACGCGTATTGAGCTCCAGAGTCGCTAAACGGGACTCGAACCGAGCGTGTGACCCCACCAATGGATTCCTCGTTCGGAGAGCAATCCGTCACACGTTCGGTTCCAGACCCATATAGCGACTCTGGAGCTCAATACGCGTCGAGAATTTTGGCCACCCACCGGTCTTCTGGCCCACTGTGCCCCGAAGGCCCCCGAGCCGGCCTGATGATGGCGGGGGGTCCAGACCATGGTCCAGACACTCCGGACCATCCAGACGCGACCACTCGGCTCCGCTTATCACCTCGCGCCGCCACGCCACAGCGCGCCGAGCGCGCCACAGGCCCCGCGAGGTGACACGAAAATCACACGCGAAAAAAGAAAGGGAGGGGCCGTTTCCGCAATTTTTTTTTTTGCGGGCGGGACGGTCCCTGGGACTTCCCCAGTGCAGCGCCCTCTCTCGCCGACTTTACGGCAAATCACAGTTCTTTTGGCAGTGTACCGGCCACACAGCGCCCAGAGAGGCAGGCATCGCGGGTTCGCGGCCACGGAGGGACAAGGCCTGGCAAAGCTTGGGCCGCGCGCGCACCAGCAAGCAGCGGCAAGCAGGCAAGCAGCCGACAACACTGGACCGGTTTTTCCCACTTCCAGCGGCCCGCTCGGCTCGGCTCGGGGAGCCGCTTGATCCCCCAACTCGACCAGTACGGCCCAACGGACAACGGCCCAACCCAAACGAGGCGGGCTCGCTCCCACTTCCCTCCGCTTCTACCCGTCTCTGTCGCTCTCCCAGGCGAGGCCGAGCCCAGAACAGAGAAAGGGAGATACAGTCCACCCTCCACCCCTACAGCCACGAAGGTGACCACGGCACCACCTCACACCCTCACCCCGGCCTGGCGTGGGCCTGTATCGGGTTTTATTCGTGAAGGAGGAGTGAATTCTAAGAGATAGAATGGAGTATGGAATAGGGTAGTTTCGGCACAGCTGTGAATTAAGGAGCAAAACAATTTAGCAGGAAGCTTGATTATCCAGGAGGTACTTACTCCTGGCCCTTCATCCTGCATAAATTGCAAATGAATCCAAGAGAGTCAACTATTTGATAAGAATATAACTGAAAAGGCACAGCACAAAATTTGGAAAAAGTAAGTCTACTTAAATAAACGCAGTTAACTACCAAGGAAACGTTCTCAAAAGTAAATTGATTAGACGAAGACGTAAAAACCTCTTTGGGGGAAAACATCTACCTGTTGCTTCATACGCGTGAGGCGTAATGAAGAACCTGACAAGTTCCACCCTTGTCGGAGCAGGTCGTCAAAATAGTTGTTACATATAATGTCAGAATTTGAAGCATGCAATTATCAATACAGGAAGGATATGAAAGACTCAGCCTACTTTTTGTTGCTTACCTTAACCTGTAGGTAATCCTTCAAATCCCATCGTTCGTTGACGGTAGCGCACTATTTCAAATAATACTTTTCTTTTTTGAAGCACCAAAAATAAAAACACAACACTTCACGGCTCTTGATCAACAACTTTCTTTCGGACGTTCTTCGTTTCTTCGCTAGCTCTTCAGAGATGTGGACCACAAGTGAAGAAACTTATATTTTCGTAAATATTCGAAGCACAATCACACCAAAGCACAGATTCAAAACAGATTTTACTGGTGAACACTGCACACAAATATGGTTTCACTTTAAATCACTTTCGGGTGAGGTTTTTCCGTTTGAAAACAAACGGCAACGGTCGACGTACGTGCACTCACTTAGGCCTCAGACTGTACTAAACACATATGGAAAATGGGATTCAACTCGGCCCGCTCACAGCCCAAGAGATTTTTCATGTCGACGCTGCTGCTCCTACCGGCGGAACTTTGAACTAAATCTTGCGCGGGAACGACTGCTTCATTCAAACAGCGTCTTTTCTCGTTGGTTAAAAGGCGCGCAAAACACCCAACGGTTGTTATTTTTGACCAAATCGCGCACAGTTGGCCGCTGCTAGGCAACACTTGTGACCCTGCCCAAATCAACGCGTAATCTTGTCAACTTTTGACTTCAAGAAACATCCGGGCGCATTTCTGCTGAGCGGACATTCTTTCGCCAGCGGAAGCGCGTGGTACGAACCGGCCACGGTCGTCGGCCGACTTGGGTTCGGTTTTGATATAAACGGAGCCATATTGGCCGTCTCACAAACACACGTGAACCCTCGCTGTTTCTTTTCGGCGGCTTATCAAGTCGACCGTTCGATTTGGAATTCCATAGTTGCTGACCCTTGACAGGGGCGTCATATGGGTGCATTAAAGCGTTGCGTCACCTTTTCGATGCTTGTAGTTCCAAGTAGGCCATGAACTTCAATATTTGTATGCATACGGACGTGATCAAGCACACGGGAAACGTCGAATTTCATCAGCTCAAGTGTGATTTGTGTTCCGTGTGGGGCTGAGGAGGTGCTGGACCTTGTTCCTTTCCATTCGAGTCGTTTGGAAATCGCACGGAGAGATAGTGTGGCTCAAATTGACAAGCAGGCAGCCGTCGGGCGGTGGTCCCGCGGGAGGTTATGTTGCTCTTCTAACGTGGCCTGGTGGCGTGCAATTCATAGTTTTTCCGCAATGTCGGGATGATCCTTTGACAGTTTGGTCGCTATGAGCTCCAACTATCAGTTCGTGACCTAGCAGTTGTTCTTGGCACATGGATCAACAAGTAAGTGGAGTTGAAAGTCATTGTTTTCAAGGTTCACATGTGAGTCTGCCTCATGATGTTCATAGTATCAATGACATTTTTTGATGTTTTTATTTATTTTTTGTATTACCAATGCACTTATTGCTAACAAAAATGCACACGTATTTTATCAGTCAATGCGATCTATTGTATTTTGACAGTATGTAACATCACAGTTGTTTTGTGCAATCTTTCTACCATGAAAGTATTTGTATGTTTTTGTACTCTTGTTTTTCCCATTTCACTTCTCAGCATCTTCCAATAAAATCTTTTGGATTGCTCTCAAAACTTTGAAGGGCTTCTTGTATTTTTTGCCCTTGAAATGTTATTGTTTTGATAAAGTATTTGTGTTTGCGTTCCCTTATCTTTGTGCCCTCAACTGTGTCCTCTGGTCCTGGACTGCCACATGCTGACAAGTTTCTAGCAACACTGTTATTTTTGTGATTTACAGATTTTAGGGGTGACCATGTCGTTACCAATGGGCAGCATCGGGTCTCTGGGGCCTGGTGTGGGTGACGGCGGCCTTGGAGTGAACATGAACGGAGCCAACTGGCGGATGTGTCTCAATGAGCTTGTTGGTGAAAGAGCTTCCCTTCTTGATGCCCAAACAAAATTTCTTTACCTCAAAGTTTTGGAAGTTTACATTCAAACACAATATGGAAATGCTCCAAGTGAGGAACAAATTGAGCTACGTCAGTATTTGCTGCGGTGGATAGTCTTGCAGGTTAGTAAAATCATTACTTTGTATGTCTCATTAAACACCAGAATCATTTTCTACTTAGCTTCAACTTATTTTCTGATCCTCTTTGTTTCAGTGCTCTCAACAAATTTCAGAACAAAAGTTTATTCGGAACAAAATGGGTCAAATTTTCTCTTTGGTATTTGTAAAAGATTTTCCTCATCGCTGGCCATCATTTTTTGGTGATCTTGTCGGCACACTTTCTTTTGGCCGTGTAGCTGTAGAATTTTTCCTAGTGGTTTTATCAGCCATGGATACAGAGGTAAGTAACATGTTGTCTGCTGCCAAAATCAAGTATTTTTCTCAAGACCAAGACTAAGCCAATTTTTTTTACACAACAGGTCTTTAGTCCCAAGTACAATAGGAGTGACGACTTGATCCGGCGCAGTACTCAATTAAAAGACACAATGAGAGAAGCAAGCGTTCAAGTTCTAGTTGATTCTTGGTTTCAAATTCTTGTGAGTAGTCACATTTTATTCAAATTGGTGTATGTACCTGGTCAAAGTAATAAATCATAATCTGCATTACTCCCTGAGACCTAAACCTCTTTTCGGTTACCTTTGTCTTTGTTTGCTCATGTTGGTCAATTTTTTCCCTCTTAGACTACATGGCATAGTGAACCGGATATTGTTACTGCCTGCCTTGAAGTAACTAGTGTGTATGTACCCTGGATTGATGTCACCACAGTCGCAAATGACAAGTTCCTGCCAGTTGTCTTGCAATTGATGCGGAATGAGTATGCTCGTGCAGCTGCAGCGGACCTTTTGTGTCAAGTGGTGGACAAAGGCATGGACAACTTAGATAAGCTCCAACTCATTACAAGAATGTTAGTTCTTCTAAGAAACTTTCAGGTTCCCCTGCTTCCATCGCAGGTAAGCTTGTGTTTTTAAATATTAGTTGTGTCATATCTAAAATTTATGATGCACAAGTTAATAACAGTACTCAAATGTTTTTTCTTAGGTTGATAGTGTAGCATATACAGCTAATATGGCAAATCTGGTAAACAGCATTGGTCTTAATCTTCTTGAGGCTTCAGATAGGTTGGTTATTTTTTTTCACTCCAAAATAATTTTTTGTCTAATCAAACTTTTTTTTATTATTAAATCTATTGTCCATCACATTTATTTCAGGCTTAAAGAAAAAGGTGCTGTAGAGGCAGCTGAAGTAGCATTCAATGCTGCAGAAGAGAATATTTTGTACATGGATGGATATTTGCAACACAACGAGGAAAATGTCTGTTTAAAGGTTACAAGATATGCCAAGGAGTACATAAGGGTGAGCTTTGGTGCTGTGAGATCTATTTAACATTGATAAAGTATCTACTGTTGATTTATGTATTATTATTTTTCTTCCAGAAACTTAAGGGCAAAGCTCTGGCTGAAAAGCAAATCCAAATAGTACAAAAACTGCTAAAAACTGTTGTAGACAAATTGAAATTACATTCAGATTATTTTAGTACATCTAATGAAGACCGACAACAATCTCTGCTGGATTTCAGGTTTGTTCATTTTGTTTAATGAACCACTCTTCTGTGACATTCAGAACCTTAAAATGTTTTAAATTTATTTCAGGAATGAATTTAAAATTTTATTTGTGAATCTGTTGGCAATTGACAAAGATCTAGTCTGTCAATGCGTTTATCAAGTTGTGACAGGTGTTTTGAAGGATCTGCAAGCTTATTCAACAAGTGAAGTGGAATGTGTCATTTACATTCTGTATGTCCTTGGTGAAGCCTTGCCATCAGCTGGATCCTCTCCACCCCAAAACAACCAAGAAACACAGGTACAACTATTTATTTATTCACAAGTTTCATTTTCCTTTCTTGCAATTTATTTTTGTTTTTACAATAAATTTCTGTTATTTATTACAGTCCGCAAATAATCTAATTCGGCTCATGTTGTTGGAGCTCTTATCTTCTGGAGTCAGCAATTATCCTGATTCATCTGTAAAATTGCAATTTCTGGAGACTGTGTCACGTCGTGATAAACTGTTCTTAAAGGAGACTGAGCTTATTCCTCCGGTTTTGGAAGCATTTTTGGATCATCGCGGCCTCCGAAGCTCAGACAAAAAGTTGAGAGCACGTTCTGCATTCCTCTTCCAACTGTTTGTTAAAAGTCTGCGGTATGTGTTAGTTCTTGCATTGCATTTTACTATCTACCCAACCAGCACCTCATTCACTTTGGACTTGCTTTCCTAGGTCTACCCTAGCAACCTTTTCA
Source organism: Thrips palmi (assembly GCF_012932325.1). Classification (NCBI taxonomy): domain Eukaryota; kingdom Metazoa; phylum Arthropoda; class Insecta; order Thysanoptera; family Thripidae; genus Thrips; species Thrips palmi. Next base: position 367,951 of record NW_023144622.1, read on the forward strand.
TACCAAGTCATAGCAAGTTTGAAGGATTTCTTGGAATTGAGCTCTGCCCAGAGTAACGGCACCTGGCTATGCCATGAAGATCAGCTGCATTTGTATGGAGCTGTAGGACTGTTGATAGTCTCTGGCACCAACTCTCCTGAGGTATAATCAAGTGTTTTATCTTGACCCTGTTCCATTATTTCCAGTTTACCAAACTAAATAAGCTTGTTATTTCTCTTTAGGAAAAGGGGGAAACAATTAGGAATCTCCTGGTGCCTGTTGTTGCTAGATACCAGGAGCTATCTGCCCAATTAATGACTGAACAAAATGATGAGCAGCGAGCGGTTCTAGCTCACAGCATGTGTCATGCCATGGCAGTTGTGACAGGTGTGAGCAAAGCTTTCAACAATCTAAAAGACACCCGTATGCTGGGATGTTTCCAGCTCTATTATGAAGTTCTTCAGGTCTTCCTTACTTGTTTGCAGGCATGTTGAATTTTTTTTCTAATTTTTTATCATTATAATAATAATTTTTATTGTAGTTTATATTAGTTCATCATATTAGTGTCAGATGTATTGTGTTCTGATTGTGAGTGTTTTGTCCTCTCAGAGTCCAAATCAAAAGGAGCTTCTTCAAAGTGGCTTAAGGCAGTTCTTGCATCGAATGGTAGTGTGCCTTGAGGGAGAGGTACTACCTGTGATTCCATTTGTTTTACAAGCAATTCTCCGTGACAATGATGCCTTTCTACTTTCTGAATTTATGCCATTGGTTCTACAAGTTATAATGAAGTTTAAGGTTTGTTGATGTCTAACATCAATCAATTGACTTACACCCAAAGGCAAATTGTGGCTAATCTGTTCTGTATTATTTGCAGAAAGATGCTGCATCTCTTGTTCAACAATTACTGGCACCTACCTTGGCTATATTTACAGCAGCCTGGGCAGCTGATACAGATAAGGACAATCCTTATGCTCAAGAGGAAAACCACTATCTATTCAGAAGTTTCCTAGGTTTGATCAGTGCAATAGTGACCAACAATATTCTCGAAGTACTGCTTGCTCAAGAGCCTCATACCCTACAGCAAGCTCTTGATTGGGTCATTCAGGGAACTTATCATGATCCTGATCCCACTGTAAGTTGGTCGTCTAGGAACGTCTAGGAAAGCTAAATTGTCAGAGTACTGTAGTGAATGTATATCTTCATTTCAGGCTCAAAAAAGCTGCTACACTATATTAAGAAAAATGGTTGACCAGTGGGGAGGAGTCGGTGAAAAGCCAGATGGTTTCACCGAGTTTTTGTATGAAAGAGTTGTCCCAGCATGCTACTTGCCACTGAAGTCTCTTGATGATACATCCCCTGACTCTCGGGCTGTTGGCAAAGAATGTTCTCAATTAATAGCATCTATCTTTAAGAAGCGGGTAAGTTTTTAGTCTTTTAGCAATGAAGAATGCAAATGGTAAACATATTTTAAGTAATTCTATTTTTTTTTCATTCTATGAAATTTCAGGGTGATGAGTTCCTTTGCCACCTGCAGAACACATTCTTACCATCTCTCGGCCTGGAGCCTAGAATTTGCGAAGCACATATCAAGACAATACGAGAAGGGAAAAACATATATCAAAACTGTATAGAGGTGTGTACATATACCAACTAAATGTCAGAAACACAATATGAGTGTTGATGACAACGTTTAGGCACTGCATATCCTTCATTGTATCTCTTTTTCAGATACCCCCTAAATTTATTATATCTGATTGGGGCTATGATGAATCTTATTTATTTGGGTCAGGTTGGTGATTTAAAATTGGCATAGACTTCATGTTTTTCCATGCAATTCTGATGCAAGTTTTAGTTTTTGAGTTTTGGCTAGATGAATTCAATCTGCGTTTATTCAGATGTAGGTCTCCTGTAAATGTGCTGCGAATTTCTCACTGCATGTCTCACGCTTGATATGATTGACACTTGATGGAAGTATTTAACTGTGGATCATACAGTGAAACCCATGTAATGAACTCATTATGAAGTTGAGGAAAAATTGTTAGGTCTAGGAAATTTTTGAAAGATGGAAACATGTTGGCAAATCTGAATTATGCAAGAAACAACTTCAATTCATGTATCTGTTAAAGCTGGGCAGTTTCGTCATTAGTGGGGTTCACTGTATTTCTGCTTGGCCAATTAAAAGAGTCCTTTCAGCTAGTTCAAAAATGCATCATCTAACACAAGATTTCCTGGGTTGTTTTATGAAATCAAAGTGTGGCTACAGGATTGGTAGATGTTGTGTTCTATCGTGTCTAAAATATTTCCGTAAAGAACTAGCTCCTGCACTTGCCCTTGGCTTCGCGTTTTGCCATGAACGTCCTGTTATTTTGAAGGAAAACTGTTCCATGTCTCTACTCTACGACAATTCTTTTGTTTTCCTTTTCAGGTGGTCCATTGCGCTGACGAAGCTGCCGTTTCGCGTGGTGGCATAAGACATCATGTGAGCAAATAGCATTTGTGGTTTGCTGGCCAGACCACTTGGGACTGGGGTTTGTACCAGAGTGGCCTAAAAGGCAGGGTGACAGTGTCTGGTGTGGCCAAATCATGAGTGCCTTTAGCAATTGACTGTCGCAGTTCCCAAGCACTCATTGTTCAGGTCACCATTATATTTCTTTCTTGTGGCAAAAGCTTTGTGATGTTATAATTAGAACAATATTTCTTGTGAAGGCAATATTTAGAATGTCATTCATAAAAAAAGGATAATATGAGAGTTATTGTAAATATTTGACAAAATGAATATTTTTAAGTCTGATATGCATGACACCTTGGTGACGTCAAACATTCCCCTCAAGCCTCCTATACCTTTTAAAGAGGTAAAGTTCAGCATCAGTCAAGTAGTTAAACTACATACTCGGAACCCCCCTTTTTTTACCTCTTTTTTGGTCCATTTGATGGGTCAAGACTAAAGCCTGAATTCCACCACATGTTCCTGCTTTGTGCCTAAAATAGGAATATCAATATCAAGTAACTGTCTGATAAAATTTTATCTTAATTATTCACAGCTTGCACTACAAAATATTGGAACAGCTGGTTGTATGTTGGATGGCTGTGTTGTGTTGTATTTTGTCATTGTTTCTAAGACTAAGGATTTGCTCAAATCGTGCATCCAACAAATTCTGTGTTTGGCTTGCACAGGTTATTTTGAACCTTAGTGTAACTCATCATTATTCAAAATAAAGATGTTGTAATGGTCTGTATTTTCATTGTAAGTGTAACTGATGTATACTATGGAAGGCTTTTATTATTATATGGTTTATTTGATGTCTGCTACATCTGCCCAATGCATACATTTTATTGTGTGTTTTAAATGTGAACCTTTTAAGAATCCTTCTGTGTATCATCAGTTAAATGTTTGTGGTAATCTCATGAGTAGCTTTTTCATCTGTTTTATACATTTATCTTGCATCGCAGATTACATTTAATGTACATTAATTGCATTTGCACAAAAAAAATGAAGCGTAGTCTGTGATCCTTAATATGGTGTCCAGGTATATGACAGTTCTTCACTGGTGTGGGATTGTCATATTACTAGTGAGCCCTTGTGCCTTATGTGAAAATTATATGTACAACTGCCAGGTTTACCATAATTGTATGTCATTGTATGTTTTCGATACCTTTGCAAGGAGTAGGTGGTAGCAAGAGCACTAAGTGTTCAAGTGGTGTCTTCCATTTCGACATTGCTGCATTAGTGTTTGTCTTCATAATTTTGGCTCCGACTCTACAAAAACAAATGTATTTGTCACTTGCTTACTGCTGTTATTAAATTGTACCTACCATTCAAGTTGATCTTATGTGGGGCCAGTTTTTATAAAATTATAAGCTAAATTATGTAATTACACTGCAGAATTTTCAGGAACTGGACTCAAATGTGTGGTTTATATATGTATCTTTTCTGTTCTATTTACAAAATGATAATGAATGAGATGCAGTAGAGTCATGGAGAGTAAGTCTCCATGGTAAAGCCATCTATAAGAATGTTCCTCCTCAATTTCCTCTTTGCCATGATATGATTGCAAGCATTTGCTGCAGTGACTTAACCGGCAGAATAAACACCACATCATAAAAATTCATTGTTTTGATTTGATCACTGAATTTTCTGAAACTTTTTTTTTCTTTTACAAATATGGAATTGAATGTGCAATAGGTACTGAGTGCTTCCCTAAGGAATTGCTGGAATGTGAAATTGCTTCTCCAGAATGTATGTGCATGTCTTCACATCACATTGTATTTATTACTGTGTTGGTTTTGTTGTTGTTATTGTTGTTATTGGCCTTTTTTATGTTATCAGCTACTCATTTATCATTCATTCAACTGTGTTGTTTTGTTAAAACATCAAGGCAGTCTCTGCTGTCATTCCGTAATTTAATAATTAGGAGGCATTATTGTATGTATTTCCTTGTTATTATTTTCTTTCAGTCTTTTTTTTTCCTTCTTTCTTTATTCAAATATTTAAAATGCAGGACATTTTTGTTTGACACTCTAGTTTTCTGTAAGTGCAATACTCAAAATTTGAATGCTATTTCCAAAGTTACCATCATTCCAGTGATGTTTGTTGCATACTTGGCAACATTGACTATGCAACTGCTATAATACAGTTGGATGCAATAAGAAAAATGTAGCATTGTACTTTATGGATTTCAGACAGTAGCTGTTGTTGAGTTAGCCACTTTGTTACGGTAACTCAAAGATTTCAAATTAGTGAGCGTTTTGTGTTGCTTTTGGCCTTTCCTGTCAGCCGCTACAGTTTGTTTTGTTTTTTGTTTTATCACTATTAAATGAATGTTCTGTTTGGCTTAATGTTGTAAGCGATAAGTCTTAACACTAAGTGTAGATCAAAAACTACATTTCTACTGCACAAGAGATGCTATTTAAATTTTTATCTTAATAATAATAATAATATATTGAACTGAGAAGCATAAGTAAACAAGATGAAGTCCTGGATGACTGTCCTATGAGATTTTATATTGTACAACTGACTGTAAGTACCGTGTATATATGAACTGGTATTTAATTGAATTTGTAACAATTGATGTCAGCAAGTATGTGTTTCAGCATTAGTAGTTTGTTTTGTAACCAGTCTGTGCCTTTTCCTGTCGTGAAAGGCATTTTTTTTTTACAATTCATATTGACCAATGTCTTATCAACCCAAAATTTAGGTTTTTGAAATTAATTAAGTGCTGTACTCCATATTGCAAGGAAATGAATTTTCTTTTATATGTTTGTATATGCATATCTAGTCTACTGACGTACTTTGAAACGATGTTGGTGTTTTCAATAAAATGCTGCATACAGAACTTTTGTGCGTAGGTTTATTAGTCCTACAGAGTGTGGTGCCGACGCCGACTCGCCTGCGCGGTGGCGGACTGGCGGGTTTGGGTTTGCGGTGGGTTAGCAGACTGGCCAGGGCGCGGAGGGGTCTTCCTCCACCCACTCGCCATTGGCACACACTAGCTCCTTGGTGCTGCCGCCTGCCTGGCCGCCTGCCTGGCTGCTGGCCGCGCCGCCGGCGTCCCCGTCGGGGATCTCGTTGGCGCAGGAGTACACGGCCCGGGTCGCGCCCCGCGGCCGCCCCCTGCAGTCCGTCTGCGCGCCGCCGTCCCCCGCCCCCGCGACCCCCACGCCGTCGTACAGGAGCTGTAGCTGCAAGCTGGCGTCGCGCGGGGCGGGGAGGGCAGGGGGCTCGCTGCAGCCAGACCACGCGCGGTGCACTGCCAAATGAAAAGATCGTTCATGGGACCAAGTGGGGGGGATCGCCCCTTCCTGAGTCTGACAGCACCTTGAATGCTTTGGTACAAAGTGGTATAGAAGTCAGCTATTTTCATTCATCCCCTTTCTAAGATTAGCGAATTGACGAACCTGCTCCGGACGAGACGTTCCCTGTCACGAGCGGGGTTTGGTCCTGGTAGCTCAGGCTCCAGAGGAAGACGGAGGACTTGGGGATTTCGGCGACCTGGAAGCACACGGAGTGTCACCGAGTGTCACGGAGCAGAGGCTGCGGAGACCGGTCTGTATAGGGTAGACTGATTCCGAGAGTCGTTTTCGTCGCTCTGTCTCTCTCGCACTAATAGGTGCGAGAGACAGACGAAAACGACTCTCGGAATCAGTCTGCTCGCACTGTGAGAAACGGAACATGTCTGGTCAATAATTTGCCTGGACCGTCCGTACTTGCCAACTACGGAACGTTCCGTACCTTTTTTCCGTACCCATTTACATGGGTTCATATGGAGCAAGTACGGAACGATCTGTACTTTTCTCCGTGTCTCCGTACTTTATTTTTCTGTACCGTTTCCATACAAATTACGGAATTTTTTACAGTGCGTGTTGAAGTGAAGCCTGAAGCCCATGCACTCACGTGGTAGCTCTTGAAGGCGTGGAAGCCGAACGTGTTGTCGGAGTACACCACCTTGGTCCACTCCGTGACGCGGTCGATGAACTTGTTCTCGGTCGGGTCGAAGACGCCGGCGGTCAGGTTGAGGTCCGGGAACACCCTGGCGCAGCTCACCCGCCAGCCCACCGTGCAGTTGACGGCCGTCGAGTCCTCGGTCTCGATCCTGGCCTTGCACACCACTGCGGAGCAGGCGTCACTCTGTCTCTCTCGCACTCTTGGGGCGTAGCACACGGGTGCGAGAGAGACGGGTGCACTCGAACGGGAACAGCTTCCCACACTCTGCAAACTCAAGTGTATGCCAGGCATGCACTTCTTGGTGCATGCCTGCAGGCACACTTCCTGGTGCATGCCTGCAGGCACACTCTTCCTGGTGCATGCCTCAGGCACACACTTGCTTGTATGCATGCATAGGCGACGGCAAGTGTGTGCCTGAGGCATGCACCAGGAAGTGTGTGCCTGCAGGCATGCACCAGGAAGTGCATGCCTGGTACACACTAGAGTTTGCAGAGCATTCGTTGTACAAAATTTGACTACATTCCTCATTCAGGTGGCTAAAACGCCTGTAAGTAGGCAACATGTGTGGCGAAAACGCCAGAAATCTTGCAAATTCACACAATCATTGTGCACAAAATTTTCCAGTGGGTCACCCCTCGGGTGCTCTACTCACGCAGCACGTTGAAGCGGAAGCGCCGCGACGCCGCGCTGCCGCGGTCCGTGTGGACGCTGCAAGAGTAGTTGCCCGCCATGGCCGTCGTGGCGCGGGACAGGCGCACGTTCCAGCCCGGCTCCGAGACCTCGGTCAGGCCCTCCAGGGGACCGAACGCTAGGACAATGTTGATGCGTCAGCTTATCGTCTCTACGGCACCGCAAGTACAACAAACCCGATGTGGCAGTGTGCCAGGACCGAAATCGAGGGGACTTAACTCTGAATTTCAGTGAACAAATTTTCGAATCCCACATGAATTTTGGACAAGTTTTAACGAATGAAAGCCAAATTTCCCTGAATTTCAGTGTAAGTAAGCTTCTCTGTTTTTTTTGAAGAAATTCTTTGACTAAATGCCACGAATTTTGAAAACATTCGACTGCAGTTCAAAATTGTCCATGAACTTCGGTGTACAAAATTTGTGGAGTTGTTACTCCTTGGCCGAAATAGCAAGCGATCATTTGTGGTCCAGCCCCTAAAGTCAAGTCGGCAGCGCGCCGTGGCGGTAGGCAACCCAACCGGCCTCTCCGGGTGAGCGTGTTGCCTATGCGCGACTCGGTGGGCGCTCCGGGCAGCGCCATGGGCGGCCATGGGCGCGCCTTAGACACTCAGACTCACCCAGTGTCCTGCCGCTCGGAAGCCACCGGTACACGAGGTGCGAGTCCTTGGTCCAGGTGACGCCCTGCAGGACCTCGCGGGTCTCCAGGACGAAGCGGCACTCCAGGACGGCCGCCTGGCCCGCCGTGACGTAGGGCGCCGCCCCGGAGGCCCCCGAGGCCCCCGAGGCCCCCGCCGCCCCAGCGCCGAGCACGCGCACCGCCTCGCCTGCAACAAACACAATGCGCTACAGTGTGCTGCCAACACTGGCTTTCCAGCAGTGTGACTTTTCCGAGGGGGTAACGACTTCGGTCATCCGATCCGGCTGACAGCAAATTTGTAACCCGTCATCCAGATGACCAGAAATTTTGAGTTAATCCAGGGTAATATGGGAAAATTTTTATGTAATCCGGACGAGAATCCGGAGGTGATTTTCCGAGTGATTTTCGCACATTCACACAATCATTGTACACAACATTTTACAGTGGGCCACTCCCCGGGTGCAAGATCTGGAATGTACGTTACACTCATTTTGAAGTCCGAGGGAAAGCATGGCATGCCATCTTTAGTTTCGACAGTATTGTCCCACAGTCTCACGCTGCTCTCCTGGACGCCCGAGAACGTTTTCTGGGGATGCATGGCGCCGAATGGCCGTTCTGGCTTCCAGTGGTCTGATTCCGAAAAGTTCCGCCATCGCTCCGTCTCTCTCGCACTCGTGGGGCGCCCCGTAAGGGTGCGAGAGAGACAGAGCGACGCAGCGCGGTTCAGAGACGGCCTTCCTGGCGGGTCGGCCTCTTGTTGTTCGCGGCGGGCTTCGGGATGCGCCGGAATGTACCTGCGCTCCGCCGCAGGTCGTCTTCCGGGCCACGCGGCCGCACTGTAAAAAATTTCCGTCCTTTTGTAAGGAAATGGTACAGAAAAATGTAGTGCGGAGGTAGGGAGAAAAGTACGGAACGTCCATACTTGCTCCTTATGCACCCATGTAAACGGGTACGGAGAAAAAGTAGGGAAGTTACGTAGTTGGCAAGTACGGACACGGACGGTCCAGGCAAATTATTGACCAGACATGTTCCGTGCTTTAACTGTACTTTTTTTCTCACAGCGCGCGCCTTTTGCTACACTGCTAACTCACCCTCTCACCATTCAGACCTCTTTCTTCATCCTACGTATTACTCCATTCATAACCAAATCACAACGCAAGACAAATGACAAACGTTTCACTCTTAATCGCTTTTTGTCAGTTTCAAGTCGGGTCAGTGATTGTGTTTTCCTTTCGAAGGTGTTTGTTATTGTTTTCGCGGTGAGGATGCGGCCGCGAGAGACACGCTAGTGCAGGACGACGACTGGGTACCCACCGCCGGAGAAGGTGAGTAGAACCGCGACAATCGTCAACATTGTCGAAGCAGACGGCAAGCAGACGACGGGCGACGTGGGTGTTGTTGTTGTTCGGACGCCACTTCAGTCCGAAATCCTCTTCTCCCTCCGCATCGCCCGGCCTTGCTTCGAGTGGCTTCGAGGCGCGGGGTGTGCCGGTGGCGAACTCTGCGTCGAGGTGCCCGACGACGTCCCTGGGTCGGCGTGGTCGGCGCTCGGGGAGGTTATGTGGCGCCCCGTGCACGTCGGCGACGTCGAGGCGACGTGAACCCCGCCGGCGCGGTCGCCGCCTGTTTGGTCGATCGGTCGCCATGGCTACGTTCGCTGCGCTCGCTGCGTTCGCCGTGCTGCCCGTCCCGCCCTGCAGCCACCTGTTACGGGGGCCGCTCCTAAAGCACGTGCCAAGAAAAGGGCACGGGTATGCAAATCCAATCCATTGGTAAGTTTGCTTGCCACTCCACTGTGGGGTCACGCGGCGAATAGTGACTGCGTTTTGTGGACGGTCCCCGAGGCCTCTCGGCCCCTCGGCATTCCTTGGCCTGCTGGCCGCCCTCCCCCCCTCGCCGCCTACACCTTAAGGCAACCCCCAAACCGCCTCCGCCCCCTCGCCGTAGCCAAACCACCCTGGAGGACTCCTCATCCGCAAACCTCATTGAATATGGAATCCCAAAATGTTACGGACCGAAGTGCGGGGGGGGGGGGGAGGACGGGGAGAAGAAGGCAGATGTTGAGGACCGCGTCGTCGGAGATACGCAAACAGACGCGAGCATCTTCGCCGAGGCACAATGCCGGCAGACTGATTCCGAGAGTCGTTTTCGTCGCTCTGTCTCTCTCGCACTCGTGGGGCGTCCCGTACAGGTGCGAAAGAGACAGCGCGACGAAAACGACTCTCGGAATCAGTGTGCAGATCGCCTTGCGGGAGCGTGCGGTTCGCTCGAGGCCTACGCAGGGCTCACGTCTCGCTTCATCGGCGGCAACGGAAAACACATGAACCGATTTCCTTCCTACTTTACGCGCTTTGCTCTCCAGCCTCTTTGTTTCTCCCTTCTTTCGCGACCACCTCCCACCCACCCCCACCCCCGCCTCTGCTTGTCTTCATCCAATCGTCGGACCGATAGCTACTCTCTCCTAAATGTAATTGTGAAATCTTGTTGAAGGCTGCGGGCTCGGCAGGCCCCGCCCACGGGCACCGTCCTGCGGTCTAGATGGAATTCCCGCAGAGCCCTTCCTTTTCATAGTGGGCGAAATCGGGACGGTATTGAATTTTGGGCGGATCTCCCCGGCCTTAGGTCCTTCCCCGCTTTACGGGACATGTGATTTGGCCACTATTCTAATGGACTCCCATGTACCACACACCCAATGTGTCCTCAAATTTCAATTTGAAGTCATTTCCGAAAAAAGTATCAAAACGACTTGAAATTGTAAGGATTAGAAAAAAAAATTCTGTTGAAATGTCAAGATAATTAAAATTTTCTTATTAACTGACTAAAAGGGATAGTGCAACAAGCTGCAATCCAATTTGTATGTCCTTCTAGACTAATTTTTTTGGGGAGGAAGGGTGGAAACTCAATTTTGGTATTAGAAGGAGTGATGAGAGAAACGACTAAATTTGTTACGTTAAACTTAACAGATCAGAAACTTCGAGGAATATAGTGGTTCTGTATAAAAATTTGAGTTTCATCTTCTCTGATTTAGAGGGAGTTGCGGATTTCCTAAGAAAAAGTTTTCAAAAGTTAGCGACAAGTTAATGTTAATTAACTGTTCAAAAGTTAGCAAAAAGTTTACGTTAACTAACTTGTCGTAAAGGTTGCAAAAAAGTTCCGAATTTTTTTAAAACCATGTATGATAATATTTAATTGGCAGAAATGTTTTTCAACTTCTTTGTAGGTGCACGATAAGTGTACACCACACTACTTTGATATTGCTGAAAGTGATCAACACCTAAAAATTTTATAAGTTAAAACTTTTTATTTTTCTTGATCTCAACGACCATTAACAATATCAAAATAGTCCTGCTTACACTTGGAGTTCTCCGAAAGACAAGTTCAAAAACATTTTATGTTCAATCATGTTCAATCAATGTTCAATTATGTTCACCTTATGGTTACTCTAAAAATGAGGCTCGCAAGATTTTTTGACAAGTCAGTTTACGGAAACTTGTCGCTTTCATTTGATCTCTCTCATAAAGGATATCCTCACTTCCAAGAAAGTGGAGCTGCAATTTTGGAGCAGTACATCCAAATTATTTATAGTTAACGGACCATTAAAGGGATAAAAGGTCATATTTTGACCACCAACAGGCTTAACACCCCTTAAAATGAACATGTAAAGATGTGTTGATTTTTCATTGATCTAAAATATCTTTCTTTTTAAAAAAGGTTTTTTATTATTGCATCCTACATTATGCTAAACTGATGGCTACATCAAGTATCTTCACAGCAATATCATTTGAACAGAAAATTGTGTTTGTATGATCAAGATCATTTTAGAGTCTTTAAAAGTTATTTCTGGAAATGTATTTCATTTGCGTTTTGAGGACTCAGCAGCATTCTTGACACACGCTAGTGTCTACTGCACGGAAGAAGTGGCTATCACCTGTCCTACCTTCCGTGTCCAAGTCCCCTGGAGCGGGAATGCTCCGATCGCCATAATTCTCATACCGCGCTGAATCGCCCACGGTATGTAAATAAGCGACCCGTCCGGCTCGGCTCGGCTCGGCTCGGCTCGGCTCGCTCGCTCGGCTCGGCTCTGTTTGCCAGTCACCGTAAAACGATTCTCGTTTTCCGAAGCATCCGCGCCGACGAGCGGCACAGCAGTCTGCTGAAGAGGCAGGCTCGCGATAAACCAGCCCCCTCCCCCCACTACCCACCCCCTCACCCGGAGCAGCGGGACGACTGGCGAACACTTGCAGTGGTGGCGACAAAATCGTCAACCAGCGGCAAAATAAGTCGCATTCCGGTGGGCGGAGCGGTGACGCGCTACACACTAAATGTTATGAACAATTTTGTACGAGACATCAGATTTTTTTGAGCACATCAAATTTTCGTACAATTTTTGTACAAAAAACTACACGTTTTTCACCTTTTTTGTACAAAATTGTTTTTGTACAAAAAGTTTGTGTTTACAAAAAAACTGTGATGTCTCATTTGTACAAAAACATTTAGTGTGTAAGGCCTGGTTCTGGGACAGCCTGGAGAGGACGCCAGGAGAGGACGGGCGGTCTGGAGTCCCCAGGAAGAACCCTGGAGAATCCCTGGAGAACCCCTGGAGAACCCCTGGAGAACCCCTGGAGAAGGGTAGGGGTTTCGGCCCGAGAGGTCCTAGAAGGACCCCGGCGGGCTGGCGCGCGGCCCCCGCGAGCAATCTGCGAATGGCCCTCCCCCTCCCCCCAAAGGGCTTCCTTCCGTGGATCGCGAACCTGGAGTTATTTATGTTGCATAGCGGACGCACGCAGCGACACGCATTACCATGCCGCGCCGGGCTAGCCCGACCGTGCCCGCGTTCGATGGGTCGATCGTTCGATCACGCGGAGTGCTTGGCCACCTCCAGGAAGGGCTGCGCCTCCACCTACGCGCGCCTCTTGAGTGCGCCCGCCGGGCCTGCAGGCGGACTGCGAGAGTCACGCTGTCTCTCTCGCACCTGAACGGGACACCCCATGAGTGCGAGAGAGACAGAGCGACGAAAACGACTCTCGGAATCTGTCTGCTGCCGCCAAAACGCCGAAGCGCGCCTTTGTTTCCGTCCGCGGTCGGGATTTGCAGGAAATGCAGGCGGGATTAGGGGCGGCGCCCGGCGGAATCAGCCCCCCCCCCTCACCCCCGAAGCCGTCGTCGCGCCAAGCTGATCTACCGGTTTGCCTCCGTGGCAAGCCCAAGTCAAACATCTTGGCGTCCCCGTTTTGCCATGCTTTCGGCTCGCCCCCCCCCCTCCCGCCCTATTGCAAACCCTCCCCCTCCCCTCCCCCTTTTCCAAGTGTAATCTCGGCGAGTGAAAGCGGTTTGCTTTCGCGCGAGATGCGATAAGGTGGTCTGTCCAAAGGGCCGGGCCGCCTTGCGAATCGAATCACCGCACTTTTGCCGCGGCGCCAGTCATTGCGACATTCGGCGTCAACTTTTTGCGGCGACACCGCTCGAGGCCAAGCCGGGGGCCGGGGACTGACATTTCCGGGGGCCAACCACTCAAGAAATCTTGTGTCCCCCGGAACGCTCCACATCTTTGCAAATCCGAAATCTTTCCCTGAAAACGCGTCGGTAAAATTGGATGAAATCTTGCGAAATCCGACTTAATCTCTTCTCTTAAGAAATCTTCCCCAAACATCGAACGTGGTTGCCCTCTCGGGCATTTTTAAATCGGTTGACGCCCACACGGAGCATGAGTGTGAGCACGCTTAAAACCTTACGAAGTATTTTGAGCATTCACACAAACAAACTAATTTACTTTGTTTTACTAAGAAATAGTTCGTAACTTACGAAGTATTTTCTTTGTTAGCTTATGTATGCTCAAAATGCTTTGTTATAACAAACTGCTTTTCTTTGTAAGGCCCAAAACGGTTTGTAAGGTTTTCTCAGTGAGGCAGTTTCGCGACCCCGCCGCCGCTGCAGCGACGTGTGCGACGTCGTCAAGGGAGCGAAACACGGCATTGAGAAAACGAAACGCCGCGGACGGCAGCGGCGGAGACGAGGCGGGGACGCAGAGGCAACAGAAGCAGGGCGCGTCGGAGGGAATTCCCCTTCCACTGGAATGTGCGACGGCCGCGGGGGCGGCCCGCCTCTCTCTCTCTCTCTCTCTCTCTCTCTCTCTCTCTCTCTCTCTCTCTCTCTCTCTCTCTCTCTCTCTCTCTCTCTCTCTCTCTCTCTCTCTCTCTCTCTCTCTCTCTCTCTCTCAGCTGGGCGTACGCGGTACGTGCCGGGTACTAGCGTCTTCATGACGCGTGCGCGGCTGGAGCGGCTGGAGCGAGCGTGGAATGCCTGCAGCGCCACTGTACACTCCAGCCTGGAGTCTGCAGCGACTCGTTGCGGGTTTTAAATCAAGCCGCGGTGGCGCACCGCCCGGATGCCCGCTGATCGTTTGCCCATTACTTCCGGTCTGCCCCCCCCCTTTCCCCCCGACGGACGACGAGGGCCCTCTGATCTATTTGGCGCCCCTTCCTGATTCCGGGCAGTGCTTCGAGTGCTTTGCCGCTCTGTCTCTCTCAAGCCCACGCGTCACGCCGGCACGCCCCGCGAGTGCGAGAGAGACAGAGCGCCGAATCAGCCCGCCCGCGCGCCACGCAGAGGGCCACAGAGAAAGGCGTCGATATGCCGCCCCCTGTTTGGCGAGCAGGACCCTTTCGTCGCTCTGTCTCTGTCGGACTGACGCACAGTGGGCCAGAAGACCGGTGGAGCGGCCAAAATTCGAGACGCGTTTTGAGCTCTAGACTCGCTCATTAGGACTCGAACCGTACGTGTGACCCCACCAATGGATTGCTCTCCGAACGAGGAATCCATTGGTGGGGTCACACGTACGGTTAGTGTCCCATTTAGCGACTCTGGAGCTCAAAAGGCGTCTAGAATTTTGGCCGCTCCACCGGTCCTCTGGCCCACTGTGTGACGACGGGCTGTCCTGTCGGGGCGGGAGGGAGAGAGAGAGAGAGAGAGAGAGAGAGAGAGAGAGAGAGAGAGAGAGAGAGAGCGACGAGACGGTCCTTTGGAATCACCGGGCGGCTCCCCTTCTTTCACCTGGCGGTGCGTGGCGTGCCTTGCCGCGCTGCCTCACCATTTCTCGTCCTCCCCGCAGCCTCCCTGATGTGGTCTCTTTGAGATGCTCCATACAGCCAAGTTTCGTGGTCCTCGCCCGGAATTTGGACCTGCGGCCGCCTCTCGTCCTCGTTCTTCACCCGCCCCGCCTCTGTCTCTCTCGCTCCGCCAGGCGACGCCCCGTGAGTGCGAGAGAGAGGGCCGCTGCTAACTCCTTCCCTCTTATGGCATGCAACTGCCTGCCTCCCTCGCTGAGGGCCGCGCTACAACCACGGTGTTACCGGGTTCCAAGGGCCCGCGGAGCTGTCATCGCGTTCCTTGTTCAACCTCTGCCTCTGCCTCCCCCTCTGCCCTCTCCCTCTCCCTCTCCTCTTCCTCTTCCTCTTCCTCTTCCTCTTCCTCTTCCTCTTCCTCTTCCTCTTCCTCCCCCTTTCTCTTCCTCTTCCTCTTCCTCTTCCTCTTCCTCTCCCTTTCCCTCTTTCTCTTTCGGTTCGTTGCATGCGGACCGGGGGGTAGCAAGTTGGAAATAAGGAGGGAACGTGGAAGAAGGTAGCAGCGGGCGGCAGATGGGGGGCAGTGGGGTGGCCGAGGTTGTCGCAAGTCGAGGCGCGGGGCTACGCGGCGCGGCGGCGCGGTATCACAAGTTCACGCGCGCTCCTCTCTAGGTCATCAAGATGAGGAACGGGCCCAGCCCGCGTAATATCCAGCAGAGGAAATTAAAATCAATGTTATTGCCTGGGAAGCGAGTCTGAAAATTGTGTTTACCCAGCACGCCTTGCTGCCGTGCTCGCACCTTGATTGCGAGCGTTCCGAGCGTTGCGAGGCAGTCAGCCGGACACGCTCGGAGCAGTGTAGTGCCTCGGCGGCCTCAGCCCATTTGAACAGAGACTTGAACAGCATTGTATAAAGCAGCCAACTCTTGGCAGGGTCTGCTTACTGCATACACTCTCATTCCAGGAACGTGACATCACGTTGAAACGAACGTGACGAAATGTCACGTTCGTTTGAGCATTGTGTCACATTCGTTTGGGTGTGAATTGGCCAAAAACCAGCTTGTTTACATTCAAACGAATGTGACAATGCTTAAACGAACGTGACATTTTGTCACGTTCGTTTCAACCTGATGTCACGTTCCTGGAATGAGAGTGTAGCATGCATTTCACTTGAGTTTTCAGTGCAGTAGCATTCACATTAAATTTAATCCTTTCAGGCACGAACCGTGCAAGGTGGCTCAAAGTTGCATATTTGGCTTTTGGCGAACTAAGGGGTGTCCGTGTCCAAAGATTATTTTGAACCAAACTGGGATGTCCTACCATGCTTAGTTAAAGTAAGGTAAGCTTAGACGAACCGAAAAATTGGAGAGACATGTCCTGTGACGCTCTGCAAAGCAAAGCTGGCTCTGACGTCAAATCCCCGATGCGACGTCGACGATTCCTCCAGCAGGGCTCCACAATGAGTCCCATTCCCCTCCAGAGAGTTGCCGCGCTGCTCCAGCATGGCTCCAGCGCGCCGCTTGGGCAGGCACCTCTCGCTCTGTCTCTCTCGCACTCACGGGGCGGCCCGTCGGGGTGCGAGAGAGACAGAGCGGCCAGCCTGCAGGGCGCCCCGCTCCAGCCCTTCCCGCCGTAAAGTTAGTGCAAGCAACTTATTTCCACCTGCTGGCGCTCTAGCGCTCTGCTGCTCTGCTCTAGCGCTGCTCTAGCGCTGCTCGCAGCGCGGGGACGCGCCGCCTTCAATTCCACCGCCTTGCCAACTGCGAACGCCGCGCGCACTGCTGCCAACACAAATAATGACCAACTCACGGCCTTCTTAAAGAACTAACGAGAGCAAACACGGAAAGGCGGGAAGGGGCGCAGCCTGGCAGCAGACTGATTCCGAGAATCGTTTTCGTCGCTGTGTCTCTCTCGCGCTCGTGGGGCGTCCCGTGTAGGTGCGAGAGAGACAGAGCGACGAAGACGACTCTCGGAATCAGTCCGCAGTCAGCGGCGTGCGAAACGCGGGCCTTGTTCTGCAGGTGCATCGCCGCCTCGCCCTGCCCGCCCGAGGAGTCGTTGCGTCGCTCTGTCTCTCTCGCACTCATGGGGCGCCCCTTTAGGGTGCGAGAGAGACAGAGCGACGAGGCATCCCCTCGGAAGCAGGCGACTACCCACTGTAGGACTCCAAGGCCGCCTAGCCGGCCCCACGTTCATTTCCCCCGTCTTCATTAGGGTGCTTACTGCGGGGGAGGGGGAGGGCGGGAAGGGTTGGCCGGCCGGCCTCGCCGGCGGGCGCAGCACGCCAGGGCACCGCCTTCCCTTCCTTTTTCCCGCCGGGATGCGCCTTTTTGATTAACTTGCGTCAGGTCGGGGGCGAAGTGCACGGCGTGGCACGGCGCCACGGATAAACTCGGCCAAACAACCAACTCGACACTGTGAAACTCTACGAAGCACGGCTTCGTAATGCATTGTAAATCCATTGAAAAAGAAATGCCTCCCATTCACGGAGAAAAATCCTTTGTTGTGGTGATGAACTTTGTTCGAAATGCTAAAGTCGATACAGACACTTGGAGGACAACAAAAACAAACCCCTACGACGTTATCTCTGACGGTGTCAGGTCGAAGCGACCCGCTTTTGGTTGTAGGTATCGATCGACTTTTCGATTGCAGCTATCGAATTTAGTACATCGGACAATGTTTGATCACCACAATAAGTGACTTTTTCCGCGTGAAGGAGCAAAATTCTTCGAAAAAAAAAAGCATTTCTTACCAACGAATTCTGAGTGTGTGCGATGGTGCGAATGAAAACGGCCGGGCGGGTCAAATGCGTTGAACGCATCGAGTTTGCGCGCCAACCGCGTCGCCCTGACGACTCCATTCCCCGCTCCGCCTCGCCGGCCTGAATTTGAATTTAAACCCGCGCGCCGTGTAAGTCGGGCAATTGGCGCTCCTGTGTTTTACAGCCTGGCTACGAGCACTGCTGCGAGCACTGCTGCGAGCGGACCTAGAGATTGCAGCCCTGGGTGCAGCACACAGTGGAGTGGAGAGGAGTAATAGAAGTGAGGAGGGGGGGGAGCTCGTCTCATTTCGGCCCTCCGCGGCACATGGTGCCATGTGAGATACTGCGTGCTAAAGTTGGTAGCCCTGCGCAGCGCTGCGCAGCCTTGCCAAATCAACGGTCGGAATGACCATCCCGCTGCACTCGGGCCGCCGCCTGCAGACTGATCCGAGAGTCGTTCTCGTTGCTCTGTCTCTCTCGCACCCACACGGGACGCCCCATGAGTGCGAGAGAGACAGAGTGACGAAAACGACTCTGAAGAGTGTCACAGGCGGACAGGCCCGCCGTGCGGGTAGGCAACCCATTCGACGCGAACACGGGCGCCCGGCGAGTAGGCAACCCAACGTGCGCGGCGTGGGGGGCCGCGGCGAGCGGACGGAAGTCCCTTCGACAGGCGGACAGACAGACGCTCAGATCCACGCACCGTCGCGAGGCGGTCGACGACGCCGACCTTGAGCACCCCAGATCCCTCCTGTCTCTGCCATCATCCGCCTCCATAGCTCAGTGGTTAGAGCACCAGTCTAGTAAACTGGGGGTCGAGAGTTCGATTCTCTCTGGAGGCAGTGATTTATTTTCATGGAGAATGGCTCGTGAGAACGAGTGTATTCTAGTGGGGAATGACTACTCATTAGCGGTGCTACTGATCACGGTCAAGCCCATCCAACTGAAGAAACTGCGAGAAATGTCCTGTAAAGAAAGCATGATCAGGGAGGCAGAAAACACGGCCTTATCTATCTGTTGATCCTTTTTCACTTTGCTACGCTACTTAGTGTAATACAGAACGAACGGAACTAAAAATTTGAAATTTGGCCCACGCTCATGCGATTCTGCTCGTGGGCAAAATACGAGAACAAACCTGAGTCGACTCTTTTACACCGGCAATGTCAGTGACCCCCTTGGGC
>NW_023144622.1:387200-489700 GCF_012932325.1 Thrips palmi
CGTGTAGAGCTCTCTGCACTAGTTTTCACTGAGTGCACACACTGCAAGTGAAATATCAGTGATCCCTCTCTCCAATGCCGCCATCACTGCCTATTATTGTGCACGATGGATGGTTTCGTTGAAGCTTTAACTAATGAATTGCGCCGGTTTCCGCGGCTCGCCGTTAACCCAGATCGAAAGGTGCTGCTTCTGTTCTCGGCCCGGACCGTCGGGGCCTAGTTAGCGCAGTGTGGAACATCACGACGAGGATGGCGCGGAGGGGGAGCGGCTCGGCGGGGTTCGGGGCCTTCTGCTGCAGAACGCACCTGTCGTGTCTTCGGCTCGTGCTGGAGTCTGGCTGGCCTGAAGTCCGGCTGGCTTCAAGTCCGGCTGGCTTCAAGTCCGGCTGGCTTCAAGTCCGGCTGGCTTCAAGTCCGGCTGGCTTCAAGTCCGGCTGGCTTCAAGTCCGGCTGGCTTCAAGTCGGCTGGCTTCAAGTCCGGCTGGCTTCAAGTCCGGCTGGCTTCAAGTCCGGCTGGCTTCAAGTCCGGCTGGCTTCAAGTCCGGCTGGCTTCAAGTCCGGCTGGCTTCAAGTCCGGCTGGCTTCAAGTCCGGCTGGCTTCAAGTCCGGCTGGCTTCAAGTCCGGCTGGCTTCAAGTCCGGCTGGCTTCGAAGTCCGGCCGACCTGCAAGTCCGGGCGACTTGAAGTGCTCTACAAACTCAAGTTTGTACATAGCACACCCCACCTGGAGTGTACATATGTACTGTACACTCCACCTGAAGCGTGCCTGGCATGTACACTCAAGGTACGGAGTGTACTATGTACACACTTGAGTTTGTAGAGTGTGGCCGCTTTGAAGTGCGGATGTCTTGAAATTTGCATGCTGAAGGAACGTCCAGCCATTGATGGAGTCCTTTTTCCCGCCTTGGCTTGGACGCAGTGGCTACTTTGTGTCATCTCAAAGCACGATTTCTACACATTTGTCACAGTTTTGACCAACTTTGCTGCAATACTGCCTCGAAACTTGGGTGAAAAATCGCACTCCGTAAGAAAGCCATGCTAAAAGGAAGGACCAAAGATCTTTTTTAGCAGATGATACCTTTACTTAAAAACATACCTAAAACTACAACTAAAAGACACATAAAGGTGTCAGCTAGCTTTTACTCGAAAGTCCAAAAACCAAGTGCGTATCCTAACAATATAATAGGGGCTGGCTGCCGGGGCGGGCTGGTGCGTCTGCGCGGCGCAGCCTGCGCGGAATTCGACAATGGCACCCCCTCCTCGCGCGCGACGGCCTAGGCGCAACATTCACAATCCCTCCCCGCTACAGCGCACAAAGGACTCAGCTTTTAAATACTATCTTTGGAATGAACCCATACTACACCGTACAAGAAAACCAAACGAGTATCATCTGCTTTCATTAACGTTCGTTGAATGATATTTTTTTTTCGTCGGCGCATCTCGGCTGTGTTGCGGTGCACGCTTTGGAGCGCGCCCCGGCTCTTGGGTTTCGTGACTGACCTTACACTTAACACACGTGCTCGCCTGTTGCTCGCGCGCGGCAACGTTCACACGTTTACACACACACACACACTCTCTGTCTCTCTCTGTCGCGGTAAGGCGCCGGCGCTTAGGCCTGCCTGTGTCCATTGCGGGCGGCCGGCTTCGGGATTCGCACGCAAATCACTTTGGCCCGGCGCTGGTCAGCGGGCACCGCCGGGCACCGCCGGGCAGGCGTTTGGAAATTGTTTCGCCATTACCCGCACGCGCGAGACTGGGAGGAGTGGCTCGCAGGGAATGCGGGCCCAGGCTGCACCGTCCAGTCGTATCCTCCACTAGTATCTCATTGCGTTTTTCTTTTCATTCTTTCCTCCTAGGCCGCCTGGATTTGAATAACGGCGGGGACGCTGATAAGCACCGTTAACGCGATTAGCTTTTGTATGTTCCATTGCGCCCATGCTGTGTGTGTGTGTGTGTGTGTGTGTGTGTGTGTGTATGAGAGAGAGAAGAGAGATAGTCGGTGTGTGTGTAGAGAAAGGGAGGGGCAGCGCGACGGGTACTGCCGCGCCGCCGGTCCAGGGCCTTAAGCTCATCGGCACATACACACATTAATTTGGGCTTCACGGTATGATCACTTGCTGGGCGGGCTCCCCGTATATGTTGGTCTCTCTTGTGCGTGCCCGTGTGTGTGTGTGTGTGTGTGTGTGTGTGTGTGTGTGTGTGTGTGTGTAAGTGACTGAGTGTGAGAGAGAGGCGGCCGCGGTATCAAGGCACAGTATCACACCGGGGCACCATTCTGGCCGTCGAATAGAGCCGGGGCACTGGCGGGGCACGGCCGGGGCAGACAATGCGGCCCGGACGCGCCGCGTGGACCCGTTACCCTGGTACCCCGGCCGGGCCTGGCCGAGCCCGACGAGGCCCCCCTTGTGGTGTGCCGCCCTGCCGCCGCGTAGCGCCTCTCGCGGTGCGCGACGACGCCAGGACTGCGCACTCATTCCGAGAGTCTCGCTCTGCCTCTCTCGCACCTACACGGCACGCCCCACGAGTGCGAGAGAGACGGAGCGACGAAAACGACTCCCGGAATCGCAGTCTGCGAGGCGCGCGCGGCCGGCCGGCGAGTCAGAGGCGCCAAACCGCAGAGCAAGAGCGCGGCGGACGCGCGCGGACGCGCTGACGGATGTTTGTTGCACTCGTCTCGTCTCGGCTCGTCCCTCTAATAGTCGCGGGTCCTCCTCCTAACGACTCGCGGCCCCGCGCCGCCGGCCGCTCTATGCTGCACCAGTGTCCCCCTCCCCCCTCTGCCCGTTTAGTTCGGGTAAGATTCTAGACTCACGTACACACAAACGTGCGCGCGCACACACATACATGCTTATGTACTCAACCATACAAAGAAAATTTGCGTCAACACATTCACAAATTTATGAGTGCCGAAAAATTGACGTGCATAGTCACACACACACACACACACACACACACACACACACAGAGGCGCGTGCGCCGCACTTTCTCCCTAATTGATTTCCCTCATTACCGGCTGACCCCGGCCAAGGCCTCGGCGTCATCGCGTCCCCTTCCGTGTTCGCATGCGTGCGAGTGTGTGTGTGTGTGTGTGTGTGTGTGTGTGTGTGTGTGTGTGGTGTGTGTGTGTGTGTGTAAAGTGCGTGCGTGAGGGAATCTCCTCCGGATTGAGAGGGAGGGGCTGCATGCTGGCTGCATGCTGGCTGGCTGCATGCCGGCCGCCCTGCCGGTGTAGCGGTGCACTTACTTTGCGCCGTTTACGCGCTTCCGCGGTTCATTCATACTTCCTTCCCTTGGACGGCGGCGTCGCGGCCGATGTGCATGGGATTACTTTGACCCTGGATGGAACGGCACGGTGCAAGTAGGGCAGGCGCTAGCCCGTGTGGCGACGGTGTCCCGTCTTCGCTTTCATGTTGACATCTCTCTCTCTCTCTTCTCTCTCTCTCTCTCTCTCTCTCTCTCTCTCTCTCACACACACACACACACGACATTGAACTTAAAACACGAAATGTTCGTTGCAGTCGTCACCAAAAAGTTGTTCTGCTTATGCCTTTGATTAGCAGATTCAGACGTCCTAAAACAGCAGCATTCATGCAATCTGCCACAAAAAACGCGTGTATGAGCATTCGGCATGCCATGCTGAGCCCCTGCGACTCGC
This sequence comes from Thrips palmi, assembly GCF_012932325.1. Taxonomy (NCBI): domain Eukaryota; kingdom Metazoa; phylum Arthropoda; class Insecta; order Thysanoptera; family Thripidae; genus Thrips; species Thrips palmi. The sequence goes on from NW_023144622.1 coordinate 390,855, forward strand.
CGGTTATGCTGTCCCGCAGACAGGGCTGCCTTGCGGGATTGCCTACCCGCCTCCGCCGTAAGGGGCCATGGCGCCTGGAGAGTAGGCAATCAACGCAGCGGCGCCTGGCGGGTCTGCATCCGTGCTATTGCTATTGATGGCTGGACCACAAATGATCGTTTGCCTTAACCGCGGACAGAGGAGCGACACCGCTTCGGTTGCAATTCTGCTCGTCCATTCCCTTAAAATTGTGCCGAATTCGACCGAATCTGTCGATGTACTTGCATATTTTTCGATGAATAGTGCTCATCAAAACAAATTCTATGACATTTGTTTTAAAACTGGGCACTTTTCGGCTGGTGCACTGGACGTCTCCTCTCGACCAAAGTCGAGATATTTTGATACTGCGAATGGTTGCGTTGTTTTCCGTTGGGTTCGGGGCGGTCCGATCCAATTGCTGCTGCTCATCTCATTTGGGAGCCGCCGCGCGGTAGAGAGAGAGAGAGAGAGAGAGAGAGAGAGAGAGAGAGAGAGAGAGAGAGAGAGAGAGAGAGAGAGAGAGAGAGAGAGAGAGAGAGAAAGAGAGAAAGAGAGAGAGAGAGGTGGAGGGACGGAAAACAGATTCCCGGGCCTCATTGTCCCGAGTAATGACTGTCTTTTAATTGCAGCTCCAATTGCGGGCCGCGGCATTTTGTTTCGTTGGGTTGGCCGCATTGATTGATGACACTGGGCAGCCCTGGCCGCCCTGCAGACTGATTCCGAGAGACGTTTTCGTCGCTCTGTCTCTCTCGCACCCACGTGGCATCCATATAGGTACTGGAGAGAGACAGCGACGAAAACGACTCTCGGAATCGGTCTACTGGCAGCCCTGCTGCGAGGTGGAGACGCCCGCTGCGGTCCGGCAGCCCAGCGCAGTGTAGCCCTTCACACCAAGAAGAACAGAAGGAGACGAAACATGACGAAGAGTGTGTGTTATGTTGGAAACACCTCGAACTGTTATTGGTTGCTTGGTGTGAAAACAAGAAACTTCGTTTTTCTCCCAACATGGGAATTTTTGGCTGAGCGATAGCGAAGCCCGTTACTCCAGTGCGGTTGAAAAGTTTTGTGTGTGTGTGTGTGTGTGTGTGCGTGTGTACACTACTCCTCCTGAACGGCTCGGCCGATCTGGCTGAGATTTTGCAGGCTTATTAGGTATGTTCTTGGCTCGGCACACGCGAAATTTCACTATCCTAGCTCAACTGGTTCAGTTTTAATAGCCGAAAAACACCTAAAAAACGGCGAAAAATCGAGTTTTCTGCAGGTAGATCACCTCTGTCTTGTAGAAAGGGGGGTCTGGGGGGCGGAGCCCCCCAGCCTCGACAAGTTAAAAAGCGACAAGGGTCAAGATCGTGTTGTCTGTAGATGAAGCAACTCTATCTAGAATTAAGGCGGTCTGGGGGGCCAGCATGCTACAAGAAACCGACGATGGACAAGCCAATGCCTGCCGAAGGCAGGCTAGCGCCGCAGGCCAAGGTAGGTACGCCAGGCGCGGATTGGAGGAACAGGCCGCGAGACATCGCGAAGCCTGTTACGACAAGACGTGGTCTGGCGTAAACCTACCTTGTGTAAATTTTACAAAATTTACAAAACAAACATGGCCAGCTGGGTTCTAGTGCAGTTGAGGAGGAGCATAAGAAACGACACGCTTAGAACTATCAGTATGTTAAACGAAGAAAATAAATGATATAGGTAGAAAATCGTAGAAATTTTAAGTATGCTCAAAATTCTTTGTTATATTACAAAATAGATACTCATCTTTGTGAGGTTGAAAATATTGTATTAGTCGCATTTCTTTCATTGTTCTTTTCCGTTTTCGCCAAGGGTATGCTATTTAGATTCCGTGGTGAACCTTCACTCCGCCCTCAGTGCGGTCCAGCAGACTGATTCCGAGAGTCGTTTTCGTCGCTCTGTCTCTCTCGCATCCCAACGGGACGCCCCATGAGTGCGAGATAGACAGAGCGACGAAAACGACTCTCGGAATCAGTCTGCTGCCTGATTGATTTACGCGGGGGGAGGTCCTCGCAGGTCTGCAGGCTGCAGGCCGACTCCGGCGTGGTCGTTTCGTCGCGCAGTGTCCCGTGCGAGTGCGAGCGAGACGGAGCGACGGGACCATTTCTTCGGAAGCGCCTGATGTCTGATTGACGGATTGGCTGATTGAATGACGGTGCGAGGAAACGGCACCCGTAATTGGAGGCACTGGTAATCGGCGATCATGTCTCAATCGAGAGTCGCCTTCGTCGCTCTGTCTCTCTCGCACTCATGGGGCGCTCCGTATGGGTGCGAGAGAGACAGAGGATCGAAAACGACTCTCGGAATCGGTCTGCAGGGTGGACGCCGCGCGCGACGCCACTGGGAAAGTCGGGAGAAGCGTCGATCTTGTTGCTAGAGTCCTTCCAGGGCGGACGGCGGTAAATCACACGCTTTATCGCCCGGTACAATGCACACACACACACACACACACACACACACACACACGCACACACATACACGCACGCTGTAAGGTACTTCCACACAGATGCACACACACGCACACAGATTCATGCATACACACGCGCCAAGCGCGCGTACGAACGCACACACACACACACACACAGTATGCACCGCCACCTGCCCCGGGCCGTTCTAGCCCTTCTAGAGGGAAGCCTCGTCATATCAGCAGGCTGATTCCGAGAGTCGTTTTCGTCGCTCAGTCTCTCTCTCTCTCTCTCCGTCACCTATACGGGACGCCCCATGAGTGCGAGAGAGTCAGAGCGACGAAAACGACTCTCGGAATCAGTCTGCTGGCCCAAGCGAGAGCCGGGCTGCGCGCGGCACGGCCATGAATGGCTTCGAGATGGAACGTCTGTCCATGGTGCAGTCTGCGCTAGTAAGGAGCAAGGAGCATCTCCGGGCGTGGCGACACTTCGGCGACGGGACGGTGCTCTGGGAAAACCTTACAAACCATTTTAGGCCTTCCAAACAAAAGCAGTTTGTAATAACAAAGTATTGAGCATACATAAGCTTACAAAGAAAATACTTCGTAAATTACGAACTATTTCTTCGTATAACTGTTTAATTTAGTTTCTGTAGTTTATGCTCAAAATAGCCTACTCCGCAAGGATCGGAACGTGTGGCGTGATGGGCGAAAAGTCTGCGATGACTAAAAGGCTCTTTCTCTCGCAATCATTGGACATCTCGCATAGGTCAGAGACAGATCCATCTCTTTTGTGAGTCACAACAAATTTTTACCGTGGAAAAGAGAAAGAGAAAGAGAAAGAGAAAGAGAAAGAGAAAGAGAAAGAGAACAGAAAGAGGGTGAGAGGGGGGGGGAGTCCCAGAGGGTGAACGAAAGGCGGCGGGCCCCGTATGGAAATGCCCTTGCATCGGTAAGTAGTATCAACGGCGATATGAATCGGGTGCCACGCCCCTCGAAGCCGAACGTGAATGTGTTGTCGCGCGGTGCCGCCGCCTCGTGTGAGAGGGCCTGCTCTGAACACGCGATGGAGTGCTCGAAGAGTGGAAGGCGGCTGCGCTGGCTGCCACAGTGGGCCAGAAGACCGGCGCTGGCGCCAAAACTCTAGACGCGTTTTGAGCCTTAGAGTCGCTAAACAGGGCTCGAACTATACGGGTGACCCCACCAATGGATTCCTCGTTCGGAGAGCAATCCCTTGGTGGGGTCACACGTTCGGTTCGAGTCCCATTTAGCGACTCTGGAGCTCAAAACGCGTCTAGAGGCTTGGCCGCCTCCACCGGGCTGTGCGCTCATTTTGGCGCGTTGTTGAAGACCGTGCTTAGTTCCGTTTAGTGCGTGGTCGGTACCCGGCCGTTGTGCGTGCATGCCGGTAGTTCGGCAGTCGGCTGGGAACTGCACTGGCCGGCAATGGCCGCTGGTTGGCCGCCTGGGGCCGCCCCGCCCTTCCTAGGGCACCGTGCCAGCCTTGCCAGGCGTGCCAGCCTTGGCGCACTTACATCCATTTCGCAGAACCCCCGGCAACATTCCTGCCGCGGCGTCCATCCTGCCAACTTAGCAACTACTACCGCCAAGATGCGCCCATTCACTCATTTCTTGCCCGCTATTGCGGGGCAAACCGCGGCCAATTTTTTTCCGCCGCTTCTACAGTGTGAGCCCAGCCACGGTCGCACAGTGGGCCAGAGGACCGGTGGAGGCGGACAAAACTCTAGACGCGTTTTGAGCTCCAGAGTCGCTAAACAGGACTCGAACAGAACGTGTGACCCCACCAATGGATTCCTCGTTCGGAGAGCAACGTCACACGTTCGGTTCGAGTCCCATTTAGCGACTCTAGAGCTCAAAACGCGTCTAGAGTTTTGTCCGCCTCCACCGGTCTTCTTGCCCGTCGGAGGTAGTGCACCGATTCTCTTGTCTGTAACGCGGCGTGTCTGGTGGCCAGCAGGACGCTAAGTGGGGCATCGCGGACGCCGCAGACGTCGGAGACGTCGGAGACCCGAACGCTGGAGGGCTTCGTGAGCTCGCTGGAGTCGCTCCTCTGCCGGCCGCAGACCGATTCCGAGAGTCGTTTTCGTCGCTCTGTCTCTCTTGCTCCTCTACGAGACGCGCCGTGAGTGCGAGAGAGGCAGAGCGACGAAGACGACTCTCGGAATCAGTCTACTGGCGGAGCGCGCGGAGTGGCTGTCGCCAGCCGAAGGGTCGCCGTCGTGTCTCTGTCGCACTCACGGGGCGTGCCGCACGGGAGCGAGAGAGACGGGCTGCATCTGGCGGCAGTCTGTCGTCACTATTAATGAGCTCGCTGTGCTTGCCAGTGTGCTTGCCGCGAAGAGAACGTGACCGGCGATTTGGTTTGCGGGGGCCGCGGCGCGGGTCTGGGGCACGGCCAGGGCACGGCCGCCGTGGCTGGCATGCTGGCGCGCAGGGCTCCGCGTGGCATGCATTTCACGCTCGAAAAAAAATTTAAAAAAATCTTCTGCCTTACTGCTTGGCGCCTCGCAGCCTAAAAGTTCGCCTCTCAGCCTAAAAGTTCTACTAGTATCACGAAAAAAGAGCGTTGGTCAGAGCGATTGATCCTAATCGTGGTGATCAGAGGTCGACCGTGACAAACGATAGTTCGTTGTCGATCAAAGGTTGAGCCCTACGATCGGCTTTTCTGACTCCTCCGACCAAACTTTTTTCCGTGATGCAGAGGCTGACACGTTAGGCCCTATCTATACTGTTATTTCTACATTTTCTTTTAAATTGCGTATAATGAATACATCATTTTTGAATTTTGAATTTTTGAAACGAATGAAATCTTTTGCGCTCAACCGGCTGCACTGCTAATCAGATGGTACTACTTATGTTCTTTTCTGAGAGATAACTTGCCAAGAGCATTGTCAAGGGACGGCACTCTCATTCCAGGAACGTGACATCACGTTGAAACGAACGTGACAAAGTGTCACGTTCGTTTGAGCATTGTGTCACGTTCGTTTGAATGTGAACGAGCTGATTTTCGGCCAATTCACACCCAAACGAATGTGACACAATGCTCAAACGAACGTGACACTTTGTCACGTTCGTTTCAACGTGATGTCACGTTCCTGGAATGAGAGTGGGAGCATTTGATTACGTGTCGGATACTTACTCTCTATCGACAGGTGCTCTGGCGTGAGTGCCCGGGAACTCTGCCTCAAGTCCAAGTTCACTCTTTTCTAGGTGAAGTTCACGCGGCGATGCCGCACGGACGGGAAACCGGCAGCGGACGCGCGTGGCCTTTCGCGCCGCCGAACGGCTCGCTCCTCTCTCTGTCTCTCTCGCTCCCTTCCGGGACGCCCATGAGTGCGAGAGAGACGGAGCCTCGAGAATGTTACGGGATGGGCCTCCTGCAGACCCCGGAGTGACAATCGTCTTCTCTGCGTCACGAAGCCGCGAAATAAAGTGGAGGTGGCGGTCACGCTGCCCATCCGACCCCTCTCTCTCCTCTCCCTCCCTCCCCCTCTCCTCCCCTCTCCTCCTCCCCTCTCCTCCCCCTTCTCCTCCCCCTCTCCTCCCCTCCCCTCCCTCCTCCCTTCCCTCCCTCCCCCTCCTCCCTCCCCTCCCTCTCCCCCTTCCCCTCCCTCCCTCTCCCTCCCTTCCTCTCCCCTCCCTTCCTCTCGCCTCCCTTCCTCTCCCCTCCCTTCCTCTCCCCTCCCTTCCCCTCTCATCCCCTCCCTTCCCCTCCCCCCCTCCCTTCCCTTCCCCTTAAAGCCCTAGGAGTCGCCATCACGGCCCTGATCCGCGTGGAGTGGCGAGCATGGCACTTACTCGCCTCTGAAGCTACAAGTGCTTTTTGACGAGTTGACGAGCGTCAACGCGTGCACCGCACTGCGAGAGGCGCCGGAGCGCGGCGAGAGGCAGGCAAGGCGGGCGCGAGTCTTTGAGAGAAGGCAAAACAGGCTGTCGGAAAAAAAGTGGCGTGGCCGGTGTTTGAACCCGTGGACCACCTGGGGAGGGCGCGGGCGGAATCGCCTCCGGGAAGAAACATGTTTTGGAAACTAACTGACTGACTTTCCGAATTGGGTGTTCGGAAAGGACCGCGAGTGCTCTGAGAAACCAAACGTGATCTAGACTGCACCAACTGATGCGGGCAGAATGGTACTCATTTGACCGCGTTTGGTTTTTCAGTGTGAACGAGGCTGCGCGATGATGTGCAACTAACTGATTGCGGAGTCAGTGGCTCCGGCCGAGCCGGGCCGAGCCGGGCCGAGCCGGATCAATGACATCTTTGATACGCTTCGTCATGCCGTCCGGGCACGCAGGCAAAGGGAAGGCCTGGGTGAAAGGGGGAAGGGGGCATAACTGTTTTTGGACGCGTGGGTGTGTTGGTGTGGGTGTCTACGTACTCGAGTGCTACTGTGTGTGTGTGTGTGTGTGTGTGTGTGTGTGTGTGTGGGTGTGTGTGTGTATGTGTGTGTGTTTGGGAAGTGGGTGGAGGGGTTGATCAAATAGAAGTGTGTTTTTCATACTCACAATTTGGCAGGCGCACGCACTTGGAACACTCTGAAAAAAAAAGAAGTGATAAATTTCTCGTTTTTATGGCGGGATGTGACTGGATGTACGCTTAGACTGCTACGCATAATTTGAGTTTTCCCGTCATTTTAGGGGCGCATAAATTTTAGCAGTGTCTAGGACAGCAGCTGGAGAGCGGTCGGGCTGCAAACTTTGCTGGAACTGGGGCGAAGTCGCCTGGCGGCCGGCGCTCGCCACAGCGCCGAAACTCTCGTCAAGGCGTCGATTTTTTCCCCTTTCGGAGGGCGTGGGATTCGGATTGTTTATAAATCTAGTTGTGTTGGTAGTGTGTGAACTGCGGTTTTACGACGCTTTGCCTCGGCCGGCTGCGGTCTCGCGGTCCGGCCGGCGGTGTAATGGCCCAAACAACGGTCTCACTGCAATTTCTTTACCTGGCAGTGAATATGAGTCACGGCCGAGGAGGAAACCCCCTCGCGCTTCCACCCTTTCCCCCTCACTCAAAGTGTCTTGCCAAGAAAATTGAATCCCTTTCTTTGCAATTGTAAAGACTTTTGTGCCAACATTGTAATCTCTTCTTATAAATCTTGCCCTTGATATCTCACAAGCCGCACACTACACTGAGAGTGTCTTGATCAATACCAAATTTTGGGCGAGTTATACCATATCACCCGAGTTTGGGCGAGGAAGGATCCTAGCCCAATTTCGGGTGATGATGAAGGCTTCCTCACCCAAATTTGGACGAGGATGGGAGTATCAGCTACCTGTATGGCTACAAAGTATTATCACCCAAATATGGGTGAGGAATTCTTTATCTCGCAAATTTGGGTGATAAAGCATTCCTCGCCCAAAATTTTAGTTCTGATCATGACTCTTTCATTCTCAGTGTAAATGTTTGCCAAAAGTTTTGTTTACACTCGAGCAAAAAGGCACTGCAAGACTTTTGGAGTGAAGTTCCTCTCCTCCCGTTTCCGCCTCCGCCGTGGCCTTTAACACTGTAAACGTCTCTCGCTGTGGATGGGCGTTAAGATGGCCTGTCCTGTCCTCAAAGGTCGCGGGCGAGCGTCTTGGGCTGGGCCGTGATGTGTCTCGGGCCATTCTATTTTATTGTGCATTGAGCTGCAGCGGCTAGCGAGGCGTCATACCGTCGCGTCTGTGTGTGTGTGTGTGTGTGTGTGTGTGTGTGATGGCACAGCCTGTCAATAGCCGAGTTCACTGCTAAGCCGTAAAATGAGCTTGGGATTTAGTTTTTCAGCCGTAAAGATTCCCCGTGGCACCTCTGGAGTCTTTGTGTCTCGGTATACCGTCTTGAAATAGCTGAGATTTCAAGAACGTTTTGTATTCAGAGGCCACGGCGAGGATGCCAGGTAGCTATTAAACTTTCATTGACTATTTCACTCTACGGACCTTTGAAAACCCACTTTCCCGAAGATCTCCGGGATTTTCGGAATTATTTTTTAGCACTGGTAAAACTAAAGCTTACACTGATAGAAAAGATGCTGTTAATTAACAGCATATATCCTGTTAAGTTTTTTAGCAACACTTGTTGTAGAAGAACGGCTATTGTGGAGATGAGTCGTTTTCCCAAAAGCAGTGTTGTAAAAAGGGATGATGGCTCTCTGTATCTGATTTTGACAATAAGTTGTTGTGTAACAGAAATTTCCATTTTCCCAAAAGGCACCAACCCGTTCATAAACAACACTTTTCTGTTTTCAAACAAAAAAGTTTTTAAATTTACAAAAAGAATGTCGAGGGTCCTAATAGTCTATCCAATACTAGCAGTTTAGAAACGCTCTTTTCTGTTTTCAAACAGCACTTTTTTAAAGCGGTCTCTCTGTTATTCACAAAAGGAAATAGGAGTTTCCTGACGGGTCAAACAAGACTTTTTTTGTAAAAGTTCGTGCAGTTCTTGGACAGTTTACCGCTGTTTAAAAATTGGAAGTGTTTCTAAAAAACTTTTCAACACAAATGTGCAGAAAACAGAATTTATTTTGACATAGTTTGGGGTTTGATTTTAGCCCAAGCTGCAAAAGCTCCGGAAATTTTAATTGAATGGGTTTTTTTTTAAATGAAGGATACCGTTCCAAAACAGATATATCATTTAAATTTTTCAAACAAGGTTTTTTTTTCCCAGAGGAAACGCAAGTTGCCAAGAAAAAGCTTTTAAACTTTTCTTTAATTCCTAACGGCCTTAAAACCACTTTGGAAATTGGTTTTCAATTTTTTTAACAGTGTAGTATTACCCTCCGTTGTCGAGCGTAATCTGGTTACGCTTGACATTAAGCGTAACAAGCTCTTCCCCCGAGATTCCCTCTATCTAAATGCATGAGGGAATATACGCTTTTAGTTACGCTTTAGTTTTACCAGTGAGCAAAGTAACATTTAATGCCGATTTAAGGTTCAATGTCGTCATCTGAGTGTATTCACTCGACAAGCGGCATGCGTCCTTCTCGTTTTCGACAGTGTTATGCTTTTCTTTTCTTCCAACTCGTTTCCCTTCCTGCCCCAGTATGGCCCAAAGAAAGTTGCCATTTCGAGTCGTCGTCCTTTTTTTTCGTCCCCCTGTGCTGCCGGACGGGACTGGGCAGGACGCTGGGCAGGACAGGTGACCCTGACCGGGGAAAGAATGGCAGACCCACCAGACGAGTCCAATGAAAGGAGTCAGTCGGCAGCGCCGTGCGTGCGCGTGGCGGTTACTCTAGAAACTGGAACCTGATTTCCTGTTCCTTTTGTTGAGCCTGTGACATAGGGGTACATGGTGAGTTTTCGCTCGGTTTGAGGGCATAATTTTCTTCTTCTTCTTCTTTCTTCTTCTTCTTCTTCTTCTTCTTCTTCTTCTTCTTCTCGTCCTCCTCGTCCTCCTCGTCCTCCTCCCTGCAACATCAGAAGCCACAAAAACAAGCCAACACTTTTGTCCGACATTGAGATGGTCGTCTCGGTTTTTTGCAGTGGGATTGTTTCGTGAACGTAGGAAAATGGTGCGGCGAGCGGCGCCTCGTCTCGCCCGCTTTGTGTCGGCCACTGCTTGCCGACCGAAGAGGCGTTTCGTCGCTGTGTCTCTCGCACTCGCGGGGCGAGCCGCGGAGTGCGAGAGAGACGGAGCGACTCCTGGAAGGCAGTCGGCTGGCGCTGCTATCGGCTTTATAGAAAACAAGCACCGTTTTCGATACTTCTTCGCGCGCCGCCGCGTTGGCCGTGCTGTCGACCTGCAGACTGATTCCGAGAGTCGCTTTCGTCGCTCTGCCTCTCTCGCACTCACGGGGCGCCCCGCACAGGTGCGAGAGCTCGGAATCAGTCTACCCCCCGCGCGTCGCGTTGACTCGGACGCCACCGCGGACGGATGGATACCCGGTTGCATCATCATCATCATCAGCGCTGTTAGGCCTATGCAGACCTTTAGCGGTTCGAGTCAGCAAGGCACTCCGACCTCGCGCGGCCTCTCCGCAACCTAAGATGCGGTAGGATTCTGCATAGTCGTCGTGCCCGCGCCCTACTGGGGAGCATGGGGTCAGTCTGCGTAGGCACGTGTACATAACACAGACATCACGCATCTCAAGAGTTTGTTGCCGAGGTGATGCGCTCCCAGGTTTTGCGGCAAAGTCCGTGCGGGCCGCGCTGTGCCGCGCTGTGCCGCGCCGTGCCGTGCCGCGCCGTGCCATGCCGCGCCCAGAGTCGCACGATGACTCCGCGACCTGCGAACGGCGTGCGACCACACCAAACGCCGGAAGTGCTGTGCGAGTGGTCGTCGGCCCGCAGCGCGCCACCGCCCGGCACCGAGCCCAGCACGCACTGGGTCCGTTTTGCTCTCGGGTGACGCAGTCGGATCAGGAACCATGCCACGAACAGGTGAACTAAACCAACTTCACTGAATACTGTTCAGCGAACCTCATGATGGTTAAGTTCACCGGTGAAACTGCACTCCAAAGGTGTTTTACAGTGAGCTTTGCAGGATTTTCTGAAGGAATTTGTGCAAAACATGATACCAACTAAATGTGTTGGAATACAAACAAGGTACGAACTAAATTTGTTCATATAGGTCGCCCTGTTCGCCATTTCGTGCTCACATGCGCTCACTGTTTCGGCGGAGGCCACTGTAGGCCCGGCCCCTCTCTGCCGATGCCTCAAGCTGCTCTTTTTGGCGCGGTTTGATTGCCGAGGGCCGCGCGGGGCCGCGGGTTCGATCCCCATCGCCGGCCAATGCCGGGCTGCAGGGCTGCAGCGCTTCAAGAGGCGCACGGCACGGCCCGCCCAGCGCCACTCCGCTGAATTGTTCTGGGCAGCAGACTGATTCCGAGAGTCGTTTTCGTCGCTCTGTCTCTCTCGCACGTTTACGGGACGCCCCGCGAGTGCGGGAGGGACAGAGCGACGAAAACGACTCTCGGAATCGGTCTGCAGGGCGGGCAGGCGGGCCGGCGGGAGAGCAATCAGAGCCGTGCCGACGAGCGCGAAATTACCCAACTTGTCGGCGAGAGCCTTGCCCGCCTTGCTGCAGCGGCGGGTGCACTAGCAGCGCCTCTGCCGTGGGGATTATGGCGGCGATTCGCCGCGGTCCGCTAAAACGGCCAAAAAGTTAATGTTGCAGCCCTTTGGAAAGTGCGCGGGGCCGGGGATCGAACCTAGGGACAGTGTATCTACCGGCGGCATGCGAGCGCGCTGCTGCCGCTGCGCTGTGATGTGTTTGGTTCGATGGATGTCGTATTAGTGCGTTCGTGCGTTGGGGTGCGTGCGGGGAGGGGGAGGGTGCTAAAGGATGAGGAAAACGGTTTAGTTGGGTCCGACCTCTGTGCCGCCTGCACCATTCTCCAGTCATGGTAGATGCATGGGGTCCGAAGCGCCACGCCACGCTCTCGAGGGGACGATCGGCCTTTGCGCGCATTGAATGCGTAATCTACGGACGGGGGGAGGGGCCGTCACAAGGCGATCTGGAGGAGGAGGAAGAGGAGGAGGAGGAAGTGATGAGGAGGAGGAGACGTGGTGAGGAGAAGGAAGAAGTGAGGAGGAGGAGGAAGAGGTGGAGATGAAGAAGAGGAAGGGATGAGGAGGAGGAAGAGGGGAGGAGGAGGAAGATATGAGGAGGAGGAAGAAGTGAGGAGGAGGAGGAGGATGAGATGAGGAGGAGGAGGAGGAGGAGGAGAGGAGGAGGAGGAGGAGAGGAGGAGGAGAGGAGGAGCGGGCAGCAGGAGGAGAGAAGAGGAAGGAAGGAAAGAGAGAAAGAGAGAAAGAGAGAAAGAGAGAAAGAGAGAAAGAGAGAAAGAGAGAAAGAGAGAAAGAGAGAAAGAGAGAAAGAGGAGGAGAAGGGGGAGGAGGAGTGGGAAATAAAACGGGAAAGGATTAAATCAATAAGTAAGCCACTGGCACTGCGAGGGAGGTGAGTTCTTATTTTACCGTCCCATGATTGGGGAAACGGGGCTGTTGTCGACCTCCTGGCCACGTTAACGCTTTCAAAACAGCTTGAACGAAAAACAAAATCGGCTGCTATAGGTGTCGCCTGCAAGAGTCTGTTTGTGGCCGTGTCCCCGGCCCGCTCGCGCGGCATGCCAATTTTATCGCTTTATTCTGTGTTTATCGGCGCAGCGGCCAATATCCTGGCGGGCCAATTATGATTAAAAAGTGGTGCCGGCACGTGACGCCGACAGTGTATGAGATGGCAATTACAAGCGGCATCGCGTCGGTAGCGCACTCACACACATTCACTCACGCACACAGGCTCGCGCCTGTACACACACAACTATTCCAGCAAGCACCGGGCTGTTTATTGGCGCTCGTCTGGACGCGCGCGGACGGACGGACAGACGGACAGGACATAGAAAGGAATGAGGCCTGCGGAATGGTCAGTGTAAATGCATTTATCGGCCCGGAAAAGGCGAACGCGTGCATTGCCGCCGTTTCGTTGGTGTTTCGTTTTTTTTTTTTTTGCGTTTGAAGCGCAACAAGATGATTTATAGAGATGCAAAGCAGAACTGGATGATGATAAATGGAGTTAGCCAGGCAGGGTCTTGACGTATGTTTTTCAGGATTGATAAACCTCCAATAACCTACAAGACGTATAATGCCTTGCAATGCAATTTGAAATATCTTGCAGTGAATTTGGCGCAGACACGAAGCAAAATTTCTCCATCGTACTTCGCAAAGATAGGAATAACTTTGCCTAACTTAACCTAACCATGATAAGAGAAACAGTGCTGGACAAAGACGTTGTGCGACCTTGTCAGCAGCAAAGAGGTGGGCTTTTTTTTTTTTCAAAACTCGCGAGGCAGGCTTGCCGTTTTGTTTCATTCGGCCCAATCGTTCGGCCGTCCCGCGGCCTGCGGGCGGCGCAATGGAGGCGTGAACTGATTCCGCCCTTTGTCCGCGGATGGCGGCCGATGGCAGCCGATGGCGCCGTAATTACGTGGCTATCATGCCGGCAATTACGTTGCCATGGCGACGCAGCGACAATGGCAACGCAAAACGCCACTCGCTGCCCGTGCGCCGGCGTGCGCTGGCTGCGTCGTCGTCCCGCCTCGCCGAATTATGTATGGGCGCAGTTAATTTTTGGCCGCGGGCAGACAGACATGCAGACAGACAGACAGATAGACATGCAGACAGATAGACATGCAGACAGACAGACATGCAGACAGACAGATAGACATGCAGACAGATAGACATGCAGACAGATAGACATGCTGACAGATAGACATGCAGATAGACATGCAGACAGACATGCAGACAGACATGCAGACAGACACGCAGACAGACATGCAGACAGACACGCAGACAGACTTGCAGACAGACATGCAGACAGACATGCAGACAGACACGCAGACAGACTTGCAGACAGACGGATGGACTGACAAACAGACCGGCGTGCAGACTGACATGCGGACAGACATGCAGACAGACAGACAGACAGACAGACAGACAGACAGACACGCAGACAGACGGGTGGTCGGACGGACTCGTCGTGTGTGCACAATAACGAAATGCCTCGCGATGGGTAATAGCCCCTGATGGACCGACGTGCGTGCGGGTCGGCCTGCATTGCCACCGGCGCTGTGTGTGTGTGTGTGTGTGTGTGTGTGTGTGTGCAGGTGAAAGGCGACAGCAAAGTGCAGAGGAGGGACAATCCCTGTAAAAGGGAGAGCCGCTCCAATTAACAGCCTCAGTCACTGCAGGCGGCGGGGCAGACAGACGGCAGACAGTGCAGTGTCGCAGGCCGCAGGTCGCCCCAGTGGCGCTGCGTCGGCCCCTTTGGCCAATTGCCTTTGGGCCAATGGCTCTGGTGGCGGCCAGCGCCTGCAGTGTAGGCTGGCAGCAGACTGGTTCGAGGCGCCCCTCTCGCACTCATGGCACTATTGATGCGAGAGAGACAGAGCGACGAAGACGACTCTCGGCATCTGTCCGCTACCGCCGCCTGTCGCGGCATCGCCAAGAAGGGGAATCGTCGAAATGCAGCGCCGCGCGGCTTCCACGTTTTCTGCGTTTTCCCGCTTTCCCGGAACGTGTCGCGGAGTTTGCCGGCTCTTTAGTGGCGTCGTCGATACGCTCCTTGAAAGGCGTTGAAAGGCCCCCCGCGGGGCTTGTGGTGGCCTGGCGGGGCTGGCGGGGCCCGGCCAGGCGGCCACGCCACTGAAAGGCAGCCTTCAATAACACTGGCTGAATGTCGCTGAATACCGCATAATGCCGCATTACCATATATATGGTATTCATTGCCACGCGGGCAAAAGCGAGTCGATCATCATCTTCGTCATCGACTTATTGCTGGAATATCAATGCGGTTTTATCGGTTTGGTGACGCGCCTGCCGGCTGCGGCTGAGACTTGGCTTTCAGAGTCGGATCCCCGCAGTGTACGAATGCTGTCGTTTGGCGCCGACTGTGTGAAAATACTCGACTCCTACGATGGAATAATCGGAAACTTTCAACTGCCACGAGAACCCAGGCCGTTACAATGGGTATTAGCTACACCCTAATTTTTTATGAAGCGTGAAACTAATTATGCTGCCAATATTGTTCGTGCAGAACGTGACATCGTAATGAAGCCGTCTCAACAACTATGTCGTTCGATATCCACAACAAACTCAAAGATTTTGTAAGTGTAATAATGAACTAATTTAACAAGCAATAACATTTTTATTGCATTCGTAGCGCCATGAAAAAGTTATTGCATTATAAGTGCAATAATTATTGTACTGCATTAGTGCATTTATCGCATTATTAACGTAGTTATCATTTTATCACACCAAAACTGTGATAATCTGGGGCCCAGACCGGCCAAAACCTAAGGGACTTATTGCATTTTTAATGCCATATTTTTTTTATTTCTGCCAGAGATGCGATAATTTGAAGGAATCACACTGGCCTTTTTATCGCAGCAAATTGTATGAAACTTATCACATTAGAAATACCAGTGCTCTTTTACCTGCCAATGAGCCTCTTGTGACAAACCTTTGAACTGTTCCTCACTTTGGTATTGTAACGTGTGGACAGATCTCTTGGGGTACAGGCACGGATATGGAAGTTAGTTGAAGATGAAAAAGGGGGGGGGCGCTACTGGGTTCTACCCCAATGACATGCCTGAATGGTAGGAAAAAATCCGTACAGTAGGCAAAACGTGCTACTTTTCCAGCACCGCTCTAGCACCGCTCTAGTGCGTTATAGAGTCGGACTGCGCAAGTATTGAGCTTGTTTTGACATATGGCGCGCAATCCGGTCCAGCTTACGGCCCATGCCATGTGTTTTGAAGCGAGATAGCGGCCCTGGCGTGGCACGGCGTGGCGTTGCATGGTGCGGCGTGGCGCTGGAGGCCGACCCCGTGTGGTTGTGGGAGCCCCACCCCCTCGCCTACAACATTATCGCCTGTCTGTATGCTGATGTATGTGCATGTATGCCACCAGATCCACAACCCCACCCCCGAAATCCTCGTCTGGTGACAAGGGCAGCTCAAATCCCCTTATTTTGCCGCGGTGCCGTCCCACCCGACCCATAATGGAGAGATGGGTGCGGAGTGGGCCCGGCTCGGCCGACTCTCCATCTCGTGGCCCGGCAGGGTTACACATGAAATTCGCTTCGCTCAATTTGTCTGCAGAAGCACGGAAACGTCGACAAATGTCTTAACCTTTGTCAGACACTGCACACTAAATTACTATGTAGGTTTTTCTGCGCGCCAATGCACGAAATTAAACATGCACTTCCTAACGCACGAATATGTGCGCGACAAAGCACAATTTTCTGCATACTTGCGCACGAAATCGTGCAGTGCCGCGCACAAATTCGTGCGTTATGAAGTGCATGTTTAATTTCGTGCATTGGCGCGCAGAAAAACCTACATAGTAATTTAGTGTGTGCATTTGCTCCAAACCAAAATGCAGTGGTCTCTCTTTGGGGACCCCGTAGATCGACTATCGAGTACGCAATTTATCACCTTGGCTTGAGGGCTCAAGTGACCGAAACCTCTCAAACTCGTGAGCCTCACAAGAGCAGCACAGTCTGTCCGAAAGGCGTCTTGGGGCCTCTCAACAGCAGCTCAGTCTGTCCGATAGGCGTCCCAGGGCATCACAAGAGCGGCCTGTACGTGATGCCCTTCGTCTCCTCGCACAGTGTAGGCTCGCCGCGGGGAAAAAAGGGCCGGGAATGAATATGTATGTTTGCCGGGCGAGTGTGGCCAGTGCTTTGATGATGTTGTCGCGAGGCGCGGGAGGCGCGTCGCCGCGGGGCGTGTGAAGCGAAGGGTGGCGGCGACGCGACGCGACGGGCTGAGTGATTGTCGCCAAGGACAAGACGCACGGACAGTGGGCCAGCCGCCCCGCCGGGAGGGCTTGGCGCCGCTTGATCTTGATCGCCCAGCTCTGTAGACTGATTCCGAAAGTCGTTTTCGTCGCTCTGTCTCTCTCACACGTATACGAGTCACCCCGTGAGTGCGAGGGAGACAGAGCGATGGAAACGACTCTCCGAATGATTTTGCTCAGGTGGCGTGGTTTCCTTCATCGGAAAGGGCCATCACTTTCCCAGACCGAGTGACGGTGCACTCACACCAGCCTGAGAGTTACTGTCGCAGACGTTGCAAAGACAAGCAGCATACTTATCGCAAACTGCACATTTGTAACGACTGAGCTAATTCCTCCTGGCAGAAAAACAGCCTACGCTGCAGAAAACTCAAATCCATGTAACTTTATAAAGTTTTTCGAAGTTCATATCTTTTATTCTTTTTAGCATAGTTTTGACTTAGTGAGTTCCTTTATAACTTCCTGGTCGAAACAACTGAAACCACTTTGGCATAACCTTTTTCCTGTGAAGTTTTCACGCTAAATGCATGTACACAAGTATTGATGTATTTGTGCAGGCGTAAGTGCACAAATTTGTTCATGAATCGGGTGCAAGTTTATAAATACTTTGGCTTAAGGGGGGACCCTGGTGAAAAAATGGCCAAAACTGCCAAAAATAGTATTTTTAAAGTTCATAGATAAAAATGTGCATAGAAGGTTTCAAATTCAACAGGTTGAATACCTTTAAACTATGTGGGTAGTTCCTTCATCATTTGGAAAGAAATAACATTGAGATCAGTTGTCGTTGGCTTATACGCTCCACTTCACAGCTTTGCTCAGTCGACAAAAAATTTTGTCGTAGAAAGACTTCCTGCATTCCTGGTTGACACCTACATGAGTCGTCTTGCATGGACTCTATTCATTGATGACTTGTCGACAAATTTTAGTGACGGAATCTTGATATCAGCCCTACTTTTTTTAACACACACCTAAAAGTTTCAAAAAAAGGCAAAAAATTCACTTGTTTTAAATGTTAAAATTTGAAAATTGATATCTCAGGACAGAAGTTGAAATTGAAAATTCAGTCACTAAAATCTCTTCTATACATCTTAAGGATGACCCAAAAAAATTTTCAAGACTTTCCGTTCCAATGAAAGACGCAGGAAGATTTTTCCTCAACGCTCTAAAAACACTAAAAAGCCACTTTTCTCAGAGACCATTCAACATTTTGGATTGAATTTTGTTTTATGAACTCACCATAATGAACCTAATAATCAAGCAAAGTTTCAACTTTCTGGGATTATTTTAAAGCCTACTTGAAAGTTTTACCAGGGTCCCCCCTTAAAACGGGAATTTTGTCCCTAACGTGTGAATTTAACTGCCCATAGCCTACGTATGCACAAATATGGCAAAAGTTGTGGAAAATGTACACTGAGATGTACACAATGTACACTCTTAGTACACTGAGAATGAAAGAGTCATGATCATGCCTAAAATTTTGGGGTGAGGAATTCTTTATTACCCAAATTTGGGTGAGAAAATTTTCCTCGCCCAAATTTGGGTGAGGAAAGTTTCCTCATCCAAATTTGGGTCATAATACTATGGTGCTAAATAGGGAGCTGATACACCCTTCCTCACCCAAATTTGGGCGAGGAAACATTCCTCGCCCAAATTTGGGTGAGAAAGTAAACCTCGCCCAAAATTGGGTATTGATCATGACTTTTTCATTCTCAGTGTATATGGAACCTTTAGTGTGTCGAGACGCTGAAGTTTGCGTGTTTTCGTCTCCCAGCGTTAGGAGCCTCCCGGCCCGCCTAGCTTGACGGGGCCTCGCGGGACCTTTCGCAGGGCTTTTGCACGACACAGGGCTGGCCCTCGCCCAGCCCTGCCCGCCCTGCCCGAGGCCGCGGTGGCGTAATGAAACAAAAGTGCGGCGCGCGAGCGAGCGAGGTGAAAGAGCATCGCTGCATCGGTGACTCGTGAAGCACGCCGCTGCTCGCCGCATCCCCCTCCAAGTGCGGGAGCGAAAGGAGAGTTGCAGTTGCAGTGCCCGCTGCACTCCGGACGGTCGCTCCGTCTCTCTCGCACCCCTGCCGGCCGGCCCACGAGTGCGAGAGAGAGAGAGCGACGCGAGCGCGGCTCGGGATCAGCCCCACAGTGGGCCAGAAGACCGGTGGAGGCGGACAGAACTCCAGACGCGTTTTGAGCACCAGAGTCGCTAAATGGGACTCGAACCGAACGTGTGACCTCACCAATGGGTTGCTCTCCGAACGAGGAATCCATTGGTGGGGTCACACGTTCGGTTTGAGTCCTGTTTAGCGACTCTGGAGCTCAAAACGCGTCTAGAGTTTTGTCCGCCTCCACCGGTCTTCTGGCCCACTGTGAGCCCGCTGGGGGCACGTGCAGCCTAATTCGAAATTCGTGTTGCAGCGATCGCTAATCTGCTAGTTTTGTTGCGGGCTCGGCGCCATGGCGGCGCGAAGGCGTGCCGTACTTGACCGGTTCCCAACGGAATGTGTAATTGAAAATGGGATTTGTTTTTGGATCCGGTCCCGCGTGGGTGGTTTTGCATCCCGACGCTCATGACGGCGATTACTATGGTCGGCTTTAATTCTACATGGGTGCTGGGCCCCTAATTATTGTTTTGCGAGTTCGCCGCTTGCTGGTTGTGGTCGTGCTGGCTCGGCCGCCTCGGCCGCCTCGGCTGACGAAAGCTTCAGGGCGTATCGGCTCGGCGGCCCGATCCACCTGGTGGGCGTTGGAGGCGACGCGGCGTGGCGTGACATGGCGTGGCGTGGCATGGCGTGGCGTGACGTGTCGTGGCGTGGCGTGGCGCATCTCGGCGTCAAGCGCACAAGAGGCGCATGTGTGGGATGGGATGTCGCCACACGGTGTCGCACAATGGACCGACGATGTCGCATCGCCATTCACACACACTCACACACACACACACACACACACACACACACACGCACGCACACACAAACGATCAACATACAGACACACCGCACGTACGCACGGGAACGTAAAAGCGCGACCTCACTAGCACTTTCTCTGTCTCACTTAACGATAAGTCAGCACGGAGGAGGATCGAAATATTAGTCATCGGAAGAGGGCTTGTGTGTGCGTGTGTGTGTCTGCGCGCGTGTGTGTATGTATGTATGTATGTATGTATGTGTGTGTGTGTGTGTGTGTGTGTGTGAGAGAGAGAGAGAGAGAGAGAGAGAGAGAGAGAGAGAGAGAGAGAGAGAGAGAGAGAGAAAGAGAGAGAGAGAGAGCGCCATGATAGTTCTTTTGGTCTGCTTTGATTTAACTGTTTTAATCTGATAAAAATCTACATTAAAAATTGATGTAACTGAGAGAACTTGATTTGGCCTGGCTGCATCTGCAAGTGTCCCTTCCTTGTTGTGCCACACGTTTGTGTGCGCTTTGCCTGTGCATGTGTGCGTGAGTTATTCCACACGGGTGCGGTTTGGCGCCGCCTTTTCCAGGCGAATGGCTGCATGGATGCTCGGCCGGCCTGTATAACCCCGCCTGTTGTGCCCTTGCGGCCTGGCGGGTATTTCAGCCACGACTGTCTCGTCTGTGTCGTCCTGAGGCTAGGCAAAGGCAGGGCCAGGCCCGGCCTGCTGGGGCCCGCTCCTCAAACACAGCCCGCCTATCTGCCTGCCTGCCGTGACTGTACCTCGCGTGGAATACTGATCACTGGGACGACCCCCCCTTCCCGTCTAACATGACCCCCGCCCCGCATCCTGCCTTACGAACTTCCCCCACCCCTCCCTCCGGCCCGGAAACAGCCCAAGCGGTCTTTTATCTTAAAACTGCACCACCCTTTTACATCCACCCCGAGCTGCCCTACCAGTAGTAACCTCTGCTGACAATCAGAAGTCGGTACTTGTAACTTTTCGTCGCTTTTCGAGCCGTTGCGAGATGATGCGATGCCGTCGGGACTTGTTGGACAATTGCGGTGACCTGTCTGGTTTGGCGGCTTTGTCTTTTTATAAAGCAAAATTCAGGGTCAAATTTTTTTTCCTGCAAACGGCTCATAAATTTGTTTCTGATGAATAAACCTTTCTGTTTAAGACAAGACCTTTACCGAGCATTGTGTGATGATTAAAAACACCTCACACTGTGGGAAAAAATCATAGTAAATCCTGTAGTGATTACTACAGCTGTCGCTGTAGTTCAGAGTACAGGATTTACTGTCCTTTTTACAGGATCAACTGTACTGTGTACGGGATTTACTGTACCACAGGAGTGGAGTACGGAATATCCTGTACCAGGCACAGTAAATTCTGTGTTCTGAACTACAGTAAATCCCGGCAAAAAAGTTAACGGGATTCACTGTTGTTTTTTCGCACAGTGCAGCTGGATCAGTGTCAGAGGAAGTTTTGAATTGGAGTTTTGAACAGGTTCAGAAGACATTTGCGAGAATGCAGGACCTGGTTGACGGCTGGTATAGGCCGTTGTGAGGTCAGGCCAAGAGCATTGGTCAAGCCTTCCAGTCAAGCCCACCAGTCAAGCCCGGTCAAGCCCACTGGCAAAGCCCATTGGTCAGGCCATCCGTCGTGTCACGGTTATCTCCTTGTTTCAGGCCACTCGGTGCGATCCCCCTTGCCCCCTGCTCGGCTTCTTATTACCTACCCTTCCCCCACTCCCACTTGAGGGCCTTGTTGCAAGCTAACTCCCCCTTCCACCGAGCCCTCTCACCCCTCCACCCTCCCTCCAACCCCCTGACTCCCTCACCCTCCTCACCTGCTCCCCCAGGAATGCACTTCTTGCTCGGACGGCGCCCGGCTGGGTTCTTAGGGTGGCCTGGAGGCGCGGCGGCTCTCATGGCGGGGCGGCGAAGCGGTGAAGCCGAGGCCAACTTTAGCCATAAAGAGAGGGGTGGGGTGGACGGACAATCGTGTGGCACCCCCCCCCCCTCTCTCTCTCTCTCTTGTGCTCTCGCTCTCATCAGCGGTGCCACCCATCTGCCGGGCAGGCCGAACGGCAGGCCCAGAGCGATTCTCAACAGCGCTTCCGTCGCTCTGTCTCTGTCGCACGCATGGGGCGTCCCGTCGGGATGCGAGAGAGACGGAGCGACGAAAGCGCTTGCTCGGAATCGGCGTGGGGGCACGCAGTGGTACGCACCCCCCACGTGCGATGCCCGACACTGGTAATTGAATTCTCGCTCACCGTGGCGCAGGGCGCGCTGGGCGCTGGGTCGGTGCGACGGGTCTGCTGCATGCTTAACCCTCGCCGGCGTGGCGCTGACTCGGCCGCAACCGCCGGGGGCGGCAGGGGGGCGGCCCGGGGATGGCTGGGGGCGGCCGGGGGCGGCTGGGGGCGGCTGGGGGTTAGGACAGGTCAGATGTCTGCGGCTAGCTGCCGGGCGGCGCCGCAGCTGCGCACCTGTACAGGTGTCATGCATAAGCAACGCGACGGGTCCGCATCAGCGCGACTTGGTGACGTTCCCCGATTTGGGGGCGTTGTCATTGTGGCGGAGGCATTGACACGTCGATACCCCACGCCCCCGATTTGGGGGCGTTGTCATTGTGGCGGAGGCATTGACACGTCGATACCCCGCGCTGAAGCGCGACTTGGTGACGTTCCCCGATTTGGGGGCGTTGTCATTGTGGCGGAGGCATTGACACGTCGATACCCCGCGCTGAAGCGCGACTTGGTGACGTTCCCCGATTTGGGGGCGTTGTCATTGTGGCGGAGGCATTGACACGTCGATACCCCGCGCTGAAGCGCGACTTGGTGACGTTCCCCGATTTGGGGGCGTTGTCATTGTGGCGGAGGCATTGACACGTCGATACCCCGCGCTGAAGCGCGACTTGGTGACGTTCCCCGATTTGGGGGCGTTGTCATTGTGGCGGAGGCATTGACACGTCGATACCCCGCGCTGAAGCGCGACTTGGTGACGTTCCCCGATTTGGGGGCGTTGTCATTGTGGCGGAGGCATTGACACGTCGATACCCCACGCTGAAGCGACGACTCGCTCGGCGCGCGGAGTATCGACGGGGTCCTTCATTTCCCCGGCCGGCACCGTTTTTAAACGGTGTCTTTTTTGCGTTCGAAGCGTGCGTGCGCGGGCGTGATTTCTAATCTAAAGTTAGGATGCGTCGAGCGGTGTGGACTCTATCGCTGTCCAGCATGTGATCAGTACACTGTTCTCATTTGTCGCCTGTTTTTGTCGTGCTCGCGGGGTTCAGGCAGTGTGTAGGCCCGGCACTGGGACGGACTGGACGCATCGGACGGGGTGGTTTCCGTCCCACCGCTGCCTTGCTCTGCGTGCGCGCGTGTGTGTACTATGTGTGTGTGGGGGGGGGAGGGGGGATCATCTCTTTGCTCTCATTCCACCAATATTCCTCCCCCCCTTCCCGCCTCGCGGCGTCGCTGTGGGTCCCACAGTGTGGGAGTCAAAGGGTCAGATTAAAAGGCCATTACGGGCCGTGCGGCTGTGCCTGTCGTTCCGGAACAATGCGAGGGAAACTTCCCTGCCGGCCGGGGGAATTCCCTGCCCGGCCCAGCCAGGCCTGACCGTTCCCAGCAAACCCTGGCACTCGCTCTAATTCTGCCCGGCAGCGGAAAATGTGACTCATCATGTCCGATTCCCTTCCTGGTGTCGCAGAGCGGCCGGATGCGGGAAATTTCCCGTCGGTCGGCGGGAAATCTCCCCGTGCCCCCTTCACCACCCTGACGCGAAGGACGCGCGCGCGGCGGCGCCCGGAAATCCGACACTCCACATGAGCCGACACGTCCCGTTAGTGGCCGGCCCAGCCGGCCGCCCCCTCTGGAGCCCCAAAGGGCCGAGGGAGCCGAGGGGCACATCATTAGGCCAAGTCGCCATTTTTGCCCCGGCCGGCTGTCCGCATGGCTGTCCGCGTGGTCCGCGCGCAACCCTTCGGCCCCGCGGCCCCGCGGCCTTCCGGGCGCCCTTTCTTTTCCCTCGGCCGCCGCTAATGCCGCGGCACTTCGTCCACGAGCCGCCCTCCGCACAGTGGGCCAGAAGACCGGTGGAGGCGGCCAAAACTCCGGACGCGTTTTGAGCTCCAGAGTCGCTAACAGGACTCGAATCGAGCGAGTGACCCCACCAATGGATCCCTCGTTCGGAGAGCAATCCATTGGTGGGGTCACACGTTCGGTTCGAGTCCCATTTAGCGACTCTGGAGCTTAAAACGCGTCTGGAGTTTGGGCCGCCTCCACCGGCTTCTGGCCCACTGTGCTCCGCCCTCTGGTGGCGCCCTGCCGAACCACCGAGCCACCGCTCACCCAAAGTGTATTTGTTTTTGTTTACGCTAAATTTTTATGTACAATTTTGTACGAGACAATCACTGTTTTTTGTGCACACGAAATTTTCGTACAATTTTCGCACGAAAAACGGCACATTTTCCGCCATTTTTGTACAAAATTGTACGAAAAGTTCGTGTGCACAAAAAACTATGATGTCTCGTACAAAATTTGTACAAAAACATTTCGTGAGTTGGTTTATTTTTAAGAAAGCAAAAAAATGAACGATGAACTGTTGCCGTTACACAATAAAAAAATTAAAGCTATCATCTTACTAGGAAATAAAGCAAGTAAAGGGTCTTTTCAATCCAAAGATGTCGTTTCTTCGATGGTTTTCTCACAAGCATCTGGCGTTCGGGATCGGGTTAGACTGAAAAGTGTTTCGAACGAGAACCCAGGAAAGACACGGTTGTCTTCGACAGATGGAGTAGCACAAATTATCTTTTTATGAACATAATTTATGTCATAATAAAGCAAGGTGATGGCTGTGATTTGTATGTATGTAATGTGCGTCATTGAAATCAAAAAAGATTTTTTGGAAAATCAGGGATAATCTATCTACTTCCGCCCTGCACGACAAGCATAATGCGTCCCCTTTTTTCTTCGCCGGAACGTTTATTTTTGCCAGGGAGAATGAAAATTAATGGATTGTCACCGGTTTGATGTAGCGGCACGATTACTTGGCTGAAAGTTGCTGCGGCGATGCTCGCTGCTGTGCTATCGGCGTTCCGGACGGCACTGCAGGTGCACCGTGTGGCGACGGCGTCCGGACGTGGTCCTGGTGGTGGCGCTTCAGGAGGTGCTTATAGAGGTTGTGCTTCTGGAGGTGGTGCTCCTAATGGTGGTGCTTCTGGAGGTGCTTCCCAGAGTTTGTGCTTCTGGAGGTGGTGCTCCTAATGGTGGTGCTTCTGGAGGTGGTGCTCCTAATGGTGGTGCTTCTGGAGGTGCTCCCAGAGCAATCCAAGAGGCGGTACTTCTGGAGGTGCTTCTGGAGGTGCTTCTGGAGGTGCTCCTAGAGGCGGTGCTTCTGGAGGTGCTTCTGCAGGTTCTTCCGGCGGTGCTTCTGGCGGGGCTTCTGGAGGTGCTTCTGGAGGTGCTCCTAGAGGCGGTGCTTCTGGAGGTGCTGCTAGAGGTGGTGCTTCTGGAGGTGCTTCTGGAGGTGGTGTTCTGGAGGTGCTCTTAGCGGTGCTCCTGGTGGTGCCCTGGCGGCGCCTGCACGCCGTCGACACGGCCGCGGACGTGACGCCGTGTTCATGTCGCTTATGGCGCCGTCGTGCAATTTATCAGTGGGCCGTCAGAAAGTGACGCGTTGTAATGTCACGCGGGCCGAGCAGCAAAGCAGCAGCCCCGCCCCGCCCCGCCGGGTTGCCCGCCGAGGCCCGGCCAAGACGCCCCAGGCCCGCGGGGTGCAGAACAAGAGAATGACCGGCAGCCTGGAAAATTGAATACCCCTAATTAAAGTGGGAAGCTCCCCTCTTTTGCGGCCCCGTGTACACAGTGTGTACCCAGGCCGTTTTTTTGCGCCCCGCCCGCGGCATGTCTTTTCTGCTGCGAGGAGCAGGTCGCCGACGTTACCACGCGGACGCTGCGGACCGAGAGTCGCCGTCCGTCTCTCTCGCACCAAACCGGGGCGCCCCGTGAGTGCGAGAGAGACAGAGCGACGACTCTCGGAATCGGTCTGCTGGCGGTTGATCCCGCGGAACGCCGCGGTTTATCCATTTCGTTTTATTCGGCCACTTTCCCGCAGCACCGCTTCCGCGCTTGCGGGGCACTGGGCAAGGGGGAGCGAGGAGGAGGCGAGGAAAGAAAAGAAAAGTTTCCAGACGCGCGCGCGGCAAGTTTTGGAGGAAATGAGAAATTAAAACTACAGTTAACGATCCGATAATGAGTCGCGGGGCGCTTTCGGAGGTCCGCGTGTGTGCGCACAGTGCCGCCATGCACGCAGGAATTTGGGCCTCAGTTTCGGTCAGGGCCGTGTTAGGTCCTGTAGATGGGCAGCAGTGTGCAGGAAACGTCCTGCTCTTTATTCCACTGGTAGACAAAAGGACGGGAAAAGTACGGAACGTGTCTGGTCAATGGTTTTACCTGGACCGTCCGGACCCTGCCAACCACGGAAGTTCTGTACACGTTTTCCGTACCAGTTGACATGAGATCCTTATGGAGACTACAGACAACCAGACGGAAGGTCCGTACCTTTTCCGTACTCCGTTTTCCGTACATTTTCCGTACCAAACCACGGTTTTTTGTACAGTGCCTCAAAGCAGCGTGGGACAAGTTATCATCTTGATTTCAAAATCCAAACTTCGCAATGTGGAATAGTGTGAGTCCTACGCTTGCAGCTGCTTACTCAAACGCTAACGGTCTGCTGGGACCAAACCGTGGGGTGACCCATTGTAAAATTTTCTGTACAATAATAGTGTGAATGTGCAAGATTTCTGGCGTTTTTGCCACCTGAATGTGGGATGTGGTCAAATTTCGTACAATGAACGTGGGAAGCTGTTCCCCCTCGGGCCAAACAGAGCTGATGAAACACCACCTGGCGATCTATCTGCTCAGCTGTTGCACCGGTAGCGCCTCTGTGTCTGTGTGTTTTCTGACCGTGTGTCTGCGTGACGCGTTGCGTGCATTGACGTGCGTGAGCAATGGAGGAACTGGCTGGGCCGACCGGATGGGCCGACCGGATGCACAGGTAGCGCCTGTTTCCGGCGCCACAGCTGGACGCTCCCGTCCAGTGGGTCAGCCAGGCGCGGCTCGGTGGCCCCCACCGCCTGGCCCGGAAGGTAGGCCACCCAATTGGCGCTGGAGTGCCGCGGGCGGCCGGACGCTTCATCACAGGCGTCTCCCGTGCCGTGGACCGTGGACCGCCGTGCGTCGGGACGCCACATCCCCCTCTCCCTGCCTCTGTCTGTCTGTCTGTCTGTCTGTCCGTCAGTCTCCTTCCTCTTAATCCTCCAAGTTCCTCTCCGACCCCGGTCCTCTCTCGCTACAGGAACCCTTTGACTAATCCTACCCCTGTATCACGTCCTTGATTGTGTGCTCGAGCGTGGTGGCCGTCCTTTTTTTCACCGTTGCGGTTCCTCACCCTCCCAAGCGCGGTAAAAAGCCTGCAAGTCTACCGCTTCGTTGCACGGAGACAACGGAGGCGTTTAATCTGAGAAAACAAGACCGTTTAAAAAATGCTTTGCCCCATGAAGGAAGGATGTTTTCCTTATGAAATTTTGGTTTTATTTCAGCACGGATGATAACACGCAGTATCTTTTTAAGTGACACTGACCAACTTGCCTTGTTTAATTGCCGACGAAAATTAATCGTCACTACACAAATTAAATTTGATCAGTAGTCATTTAAGAAGCTAAAAACACGTGTTATGTTTTCACAAATTACTTGGATTTCTACTGAGGGTGTGACCAAAAGGTCAGTAGTGGGCTGAGAGTCATCACAATCGTCAGCGCTGTTAGGCCTCAGCAGACCTTTAGCGTTCGCGTAAGCAACTTTAACAAACACAGGACTCAGACTGCAACCCTCAAATGCAGGCGGTGTCTTGTTTGAGGCAGTCTCCCGCTACTGGGGAGTTAGGAAGAAACTCTCCATTGGCTTTATCTTCTTCGTAGTTACAAAAGCAGATGCTTCGTTGACTTTTTTTGAGTGCGCTGGTTTCAGGCTCCCGAGCCGGAGGGACGAAGGACGCAGATCGTGCAGGGACGGGTACACGGTAAAAACGGTACCTGGTTTTCCCAGGCAGGAGGCCTAGGGTAGAAACATAGGTGATTTCCAGGAAGTTCCTGGGAAAACCAGGAACCGTTTTTACCGTGTAGGGCGTGAGGAAATGCAGGTGGGCCGGTATGCAACTTGAGGTAAGGCCGTGCCATGAGAGCCGCCTGCGGAGGGCCATAAAGGTACCCACGGTGGAAGGCGGAAATGCAGCAGGCCGAAGTGGGCCGTCTGCAGGCGGTGGAGGGGGGGCGGGGGAATGCAAGGGTCCGGCAGAGGCATTCCCTGCAGCCGGGCCGGAAGGGGGTCGTTGGCGGCTGCCGTAGACTGATTCCGAGTGCGAGAGAGACAGAGCGACGAAAACGACTCTCGGAATCAGTTCGCAGAGTCGAGGCACCGCGACGAAACGCCGCAGCCACGATGTGTTGCATCACGACGCCGCCACTTTGAGAGACGCACCTTGCAGTGCCGGTCCCCTGAAATGCCCCTGAGGCACAGTGGGCCAGAGGACCAGTGGGAGGCGGCCAGAACCCTAGACGCGTTTTTAGCTCCAGAGTCGCTTAATAGGTCCCGGACCGAACGCGTGACCCCACCAATGGATTCACCGTTCTGAGAGCAATCCATTGGTGGGGTCACACGCCCGGTTTGAATCTCATTTAGCGACTCTGGAGCTCAAAACGCGTCCGGGATTTTTGTCGCCTGCACCGGTCTTCTGGCCCACTGTGCGGCTGCCCCCTTTGCCTGGCCGGCTCCTGCCCGCGCCCCATTTGCCACATGATAAGTATCGCGCGGTTTTATTGCTTTGCTGGTCACTCGATTTATGGCCACCATCCTTCTGGGCCTCTAGGGCCGCGCCAAGGGCTGGGCCAAGGGCCGGCCGCGGGACCCTCCTGGCGCACCCGTCCTGGCACGCCCCGTCCTGGCACGCCCCGTCCTGGCACGCCCGTCCTGGCACGCCTGTCCTGGCACGCCTGTCCTGCCGCCGTCCTGGCACGCCCCGTCCTGGCACGCCCGTCCTGCACGCCCGTCCTGGCACGCCGTCCTGGCACGCCTGTCCTGGCACGCCTGTCCTGGCACGCCCCGTCTGCACGCCCGTCCTGGCACGCCCGTCCTGGCCGCCCCGTCCTGGCACGCCTGTCCTGCACGTCCGTCCTGGCACCCCCGTCCTGGCACGCCCCGTCCTGGCACGCCCGTCCTGGCCGCCTGTCCTGGCACGCCTGTCCTGGGCCCCCTGTCCTGGCACGCCCCGTCCTGGCACCCCCGCCGCCGTCCTGGCACGCCTGTCCTGGCACGCTGTCCTGGCACCCCCGTCCTGGCACGCCCCGTCCTGGCACGCCCCGTCCTGGCACGCCCCGTCCTGGCACGCCTGTCCTGGCACGCCTGTCCTGGCACGCCCGTCCTGGCACGCCCCGTCCTGGCACGCCCCGTCCTGGCACGCCCCGTCCTGGCACGCCCCGTCCTGGCACGCCTGTCCTGGCACGCCCCGTCCTGGCACGCCCCGTCCTGGCACGCCCCGTCCTGGCACGCCCCGTCCTGGCGCAGTGCAGTCCGGAGCCGCCATGATAGCATCCGATCCATTCATTCCGCCCGCACCATTTAAATGCGGCGCTGGGTCAAGGGTCGGCCGCACCTATTTATCGGATGGAAATTAACATTCCGTTTCGTTTCTGATTCCAGGTGGGTTTCGCGCCCCGTTCGGGCGAGCTGGGTGGGCCGCTGTGACCGCTCTACCGCCTGCCGACTCGGAGGTAGGCAACACGCCGACACCGGCGCGCGTGACTCCGGGTGGTTGCCCACCCGCACGGCGCTCGCCACCGCAACGCGTTCTGCTGACCTTCCAATTTTTCCTTTGTTTGTTGACTAGTCGGTCGCGCGCTTGAGCCCCGACTCGCTAATCTCGCGAGTGGAGCCTTTGGATCCCCTCGCTGGGCAGTGGCAGCACGCCTGCATCAACACAACAAACAGCAACGTGGTGTGTGTGTGTGAGAGAGAGAGAGAGAGAGAGAGAGAGAAGAGAGAGAGAGAGAGAGAGAGAGAGAAAGAGAAAGAGAGAGAGAGAAAGAGAGAGAGAGAGAGAGAGAGAGAGAGAGAGAGAGAGAGAGAGAGAGAGAGAGAGAGAGAGAGAGAGAGAGGAGAGAGAGAGAGAGCCAGTCAGAAGATTGTCAGCCTACAAGCATTTCTCCAGCCGCCCAACAGCATTTTTCCAAGAGCTTTTCTCCAGCCCAAGAGCATTTCTCCAGCCTTGGAGCATTTTCTTATCTCCAGCCCAAGAGCATTTTTCTCCAGCCAATAAGCATTTTCAACTTTTGTTCTCGGGTCGCGAGCCACTGGCATGGACGATGGATAGACTCCTCGACTTCATACCTCGCTGTGTCCTCTATACTCTGTACATCGGGACACAAGTTGCGCGGATTAATTTTGACGGCGTGTTTGTTGATTCGGCGGTCCTTCGGACGATGTCCGCCGCGGGCCGGGCACTTGCCGGCGGCCACGCCGTCTGTCTAGTGCGGTATTTCTACCCGAGTAATCCAGCACGGTACAGGGCGCGTTGTGGCAGGGCGTGGCAGGGCGTGGCAGGGCCGAGAGAGATTGAGATTTGCATAGGGAGATTGCTGATGCCGTTGATCTGCCTGCTCTTTGTACTTCTGTCTGTCCGTCTGCCTGTCCATCTGTCTGTCTGTCCGTCTGCCTGTCCATCTGTCTGTCCGTCCATCTGCCTGTCCATCTGTCTGTCTGTCCGTCTGCCTGTCCATCTGTCTGTCCGTCCATCTGCCTGTCCATCTGTCTGTCTGTCCGTCACCAAAAACTGTGATTCGTACAAGATTGTACATAAAATTCATTGTGTTCACAGCGATGCCCACACGCTAAGCACCTCTCGGAGTATTTTGATTGTGTGTAAAGTACAAACTTTTTAGTTTATGAGACAAATAGTTCGTACTCGACGTATTTTCTTTGTAAACGTGGTTAGTACTTGGTTAGTACTTTGGTTAGAACAAGGTCTGAGTGCGGTCGGCTTTACTTTAAGTAATGTAAATTCAATTCACTAGTGGCCATGCTGTGATTTTGAGACAAGAACATACATACTTTACTGGGTGCCGTTTGCAAGTCGACACCTCTGCTGTGGCTTTGGTGTGTGGCCGGCCGCCGCTGGGAAAAAAAGTTCTCCATATTTTCTCTCTCGGCAATATTCCGGAGGCGCACATATTGAGTTTGTGCGGGTGTTTTCGCGGGGCCTCGGCGCCGCCTGTCGTACCCAATTCCCGGTATTTGCGTAGCTTGTCGCGTTCCCGTTGTTTCGGGAGGCGGGGCTGCAGGTGGAATACCAACTCGTCTGCATCAATAGTCGAAGCTTGACCTGCATCGCATGGGAGAAGCACTGCAAGAAAAGAAGGACGAGTGTCTCTTTGAAGTAAGGTAAGGCAAAAACGGTTCTTGATTTTCCCAGGTGGCAGACTTAGTTGATTTCCAGAGAGCGCCTGGGAAAACAAGGACCGGTTTTTACTGTGAAGTCGTATTCGGGTGCAAACCAGCATGCTGCAAGACACTCGGACTCCTTCTACTACTCTAGGAGATTTCGGAAGTGTCCGTGTCTCCTTGTTTGTGTCGCACCGTCGATGCGTTCGCTTCGTAGTGCGACTCTAAACGGCAGTCAGACTCCGCCCCCTCCCGGCGCTCTCGCCCCGCGAGTTTATGACGGGAAGAGGCTAATGAGCTGGGGTAGTTAACAGCGTTACGTTCAAGTTGTGTCTGTCTGCGCGGCGACAGTTTGCAAAATAGGTTAGGGCGTTGAGCTACTTTGGCGGACCCCCCTGGGAAGGCTGGTCCTGGGCGGCCCAACGTGGGGCCACCTGCCGCGGCACTTCCCGCGAGCTGCGCGAGTCGCGGATGCACTTTTGCCACGAGTTGAGGTCGTGAGTTGGTGCCATGAGTTGATGCCATGGGTTGATGCCATGAGTTGGTGCCATGAGCTGATGCCATGAGTTGATGCCATGAGCTGATGCCATGAGTTGATGCCATGAGCTGATGCCATGAGTTGATACCATGAGTTGATGCCAGGAGTTGATGCCATGAGTTGGTGCCATGAGTTGGTGCCAGGCGTTGGTGCCATCACCGGTAAAACTGAAGCGTAGTTGTATGCTTGATTCAAGCATACAACTACGCTTGAAGACTTTACGCTTGACGTCAAGCGTAGAGAAGAAATTCTCCCATGCATTTAGATAGGCCGGAGAGGGGCAAAATGGAGAACTATGCTTGAAGCCGAGCATAGTTCTACTACGCTTGAAGAAAGGCGTAATACTACGCTTGAGTTCTACCAGTGATGACTTGATGTACGATGAGTTGGTGCCATGAGTTTATGCCATGAATTGATGCCGTTGGTTGGTAACATGGGTTGACGCCATGGATTGGTGCCATGAGTTGATACCATGAGTTGATGCCGTGAGCTGATGTGCTGGTGGCTGCTAGTGGTGACGCAAGAACGCAACCTTTGACACTCTGGAAACCCTTACAGTTTTTACCAATTTCATATTTAAAAATATTGAAATACAGTTTGAGCAAAGTAGGTCTTTGGCCAGCATGAGGGCGCTCTAGTTTCTTCCAACAAGGTACAGTACTTACTAGTTTCCGCAATTTACGAACCTATTCTTCGTATAAGAAACTGAATAGTGAGTGCCTTTGCTCAAAATACCTCGTCAGGTTTCAAGCCTGCAGAAAGGATCATCGTGTCACTGTCACTCCGCAAATGAATCATCAACCGCTATTCATGAACGGCGTGGCTTAAAATAACGCCCCAGACTGCATGCGCGGCGTGAGGAGCCGTCAGCGCTGCAGTGCCTTGGCGGCGCTTGGCGGTGCCTCCTGACGTGACGTGCCGTCTGACGCCACAGACGTGCCGCCGACTCTGCTGTCTGTCACTCAGGCCGACGTCTGCCCGTCGCGCGCTCTGATTGTGTTGTGTTTTCCGCGAGTGCTAATCGCGTTTCGCCTGGGCGTCGCGTCGGCAGGGGCCGCCCGCCCGCACTCGGGCCCTTCTGCCGGGTGAAGAGAGTAACCAACTTTGCAAGAAAATGTATTGTCATGTTTTCTTAAAAAATGTGGGTTCCCAAGAGACACGGCGAAAGCAGTACCTCGGTTTCCCAGGAGGCTCCTGGAAAATCGACCCTTTATTCCAGGGTGCGCCTGGGAAAACCAGGTAGGGGTAGGTTGGGGAAGAAAAGTACAGGGTAAAAAAAGTACAACCCTCGTGGAGCTGATGTCTTGACTTTTAGCCATCCTTCGACCAGTGATTTCAACTTAACATGAAAATCTGAGTGTGAAAACACTGTTAAATGGATGTCATGTACTGGAATAGTAGGCCACAAGGGGGGTGGTGTGGTGTGTACTTTTCTTACCCTGTACTTTTCTTCCCCAACCTACCCCTACTGCATTTGTAATGAATGAAACACAATAACTTTTCACGGGACTCACACCACGTATTGTGAAAATTTTGGTTGCCACTTGATGACAATTTCAAGGCTAATTTTCCTTACAAGGATGTCATCAAATTAGTTTATGGCATTGTTATCCTGCCCATGCAAAACGTATTGGAGCTTAGATAAGAATGTCATCAGTTTGTGATGATGAGACTGTCTTCATTTTCATCTGATTGATAAAATGTCATCCACAAGTTTGTCATAAGTGACAACGAATTTTAACAGTGCGGTAAGCGTTTGATGGCATTTTTCAACGCTTTTTCAGTGCATTCCCTCGATCTGCCTGGGAAAAATGCGGGATGGTGCCTTTGGCGGGTACTGACTCTGCAACGCTAATTTTGCGCCATTGCGTCCATTAGCGTCGCCCGAGCGAGTCACGGAGCGAAAAGCGACCGAGCGGCTTCGGACAGGTATAATGCGCTGTGACGGGCCGCAACAATGCCCTGCTTTCCATGGGGTGAATATGAGTGCCAGTGTGAATATTTCCGGTTGAACGAGGAAGGCTATTTTGTTGTCAGGCCTGAAATGGTTTGTGAGGTTTTTGGAGTATTTTGGAGGCGTACGTGGGTCTTGGTAGGCATTCGCCCGCCTTTCTCTGTTGATACACGACGCTTAAAAGACACAGGGCGTCTTCCATCCCGCTGAGCAGCAAGCTGAGCAAATGTGGAACTTGGTTGTCTTGTGGCGGGGCCGAGCGGGGCCAAGCGGAGCCCCACAGGGAGGGGAAGCGACGCGTGGGTGGGTCTAGGTGACGCACCTTTGGCGCCCCCGCGCAGTGGCACGCAGTGGCGCGCGCACACACACACACACACACACACACACACACCGACAATTCCGGTCGCTTTGTCGACTCAATGGCTGTTCCACAATGGCCGCTTGCCTCTTGAAACAATGCGTCTCGCCCCTGCGCGCCACGCCACGCCCCGCCCGGTTCGCGGTTGGCGCCGCCGTCTTTGTCGCCGGGAGTCGAACCCGGGACCCGGGGCCGGCGGCTTGGCACCCTGCCACGCCACGCCACGCTGTTGACACAGTGTGTGCGGTAATGGGCGGGCAGCCCCGGCGGGCCATCCAGCGGATCATCCCGGGACGACGCGGGTTAGCGATTACTGGATTTGGCCGCCGGACCGGACGGGTCCTCTGTGTGGACGTGTGCGGACGCTCTCGCGGGATGTCAGACAGCCGACGACGGGGAAGTGAGGTGTGCCCGCTGCTGCATTGAAAAAGTCAGCGTAATGGCCCTCATAGGGGTGAGTTTGGGAAGAAAAGTACTGGGTGAGAAAAGTACAACCCTCTATGTGGCCTACAGGAGGCATCTTGACACTCATTTCACCGGAATTTGACCCACGGGTGAATAACTAGTGCACTCATGTGTACAAACTGGCCCGCACTCGGTCGACGGTCCCTATCGATAGGCTCGTAAGTCCGAGCGGCGGGAACGTAAGCGCGCAAGTCCGTCCGCCCGGTACATACCGTCGTATCTCGTCCGGGTCGCTACGTAGCGTGCTATCGTTGCATCATTCCGTATCTACATAGTACATAGTACGCTACGGCGCGACCCGGGCGAGATACGACGGTATGTCCCGGGCGGACGGACTTGCGCGCTTACGTTCTCGCCACTCGGACTTACGCGCCTCAAAGCCGAGATATCAGCTCCATAACGGTGTCCCTTTCTTGCTCTGTACATTTCTTCCCCAATTTTCAACCTCCATTGTCGCGGCGACGCTCTGTAACTTCCATACTTGTCTCTCAGATTGTTTACCTCTCATGTTGTGTTTCGTCCGGCCCGGCTCGCCTTTAATTAAAATCTGACGGTCGATCTGCCGACTTATCGGATTGGCCTCGCTGCTGATGGAATGTTTGCCTTCCCGGAATGGCCTCAGCGGCGTGCATAAATTCCCCTTCCGTTTCAGGGAAGACGAGGACAAAGCGAATGTGGACGGTTTGTTCAAAGAATGCCGTGGATTTCGCTCGCTTCATGCGAACACAAACACACACACACTCACACACACATGCACACAAACGCTGACGCACGCGCGGACTTAGCCTCGCCCTCTCATTGGAAAAAGACCAAACAAAACACGGAGAGAATTTCCAGTAATGAAGGTGAAATACCACCCGGACGTTTTACCTGGGCGATGAGCTCCTAGCGGAGCGTGGCATCCAGAAACAAACACACACACACACACACACACACACACACACACACACAAAGAAAGTTGGGAAAAATTTGCCTGTGCTGGCGGGTGGCGCCCGGCCTGGTGGCCGGCCGGCTAGTAGAATGAGCAGCCGAAAAGAGCATCCCCCATGTGTGCTGTGAGGGGAGGGTGGTCAGGGCGGCTGAAATCGGTCGAAAACACACACACACACACCACACACACGGAGCGGTGGTGGCAGCGCGTTGGCAAACAAGCAGGCGACTGATGACCGCGCGTTAGGAACGGACTCCATTGGAAGGCTGACGTGCCCGTGCCACTCCATGCCACTCCGTGCCCCGGGGAGCCCCCGACATACATCAATGTCGGAAAAGGTTCCAGCAGGGCCGCACACTCGTTGTGGCTTGCGCTGTTTATAACTGTTGCCGCCACCGCGTTTCAGACCCCCGACCCGCCGGGCCCGCGCGGGCGCGTCCCGCAGGGGAGGGGCGGGGGGTCCAGGGGGGCGTGTTTGAGCGATACGATTAGTTCCGGGCGGACCGCCGCGTGGCGACAATTTAGCAAAGTTTTCAAGTGGTCAAGCGGGTGGCGTGACGTTCGCGTTCCTTGGGGCTTCGTGACTCGACAGCCGAGAACAACAACGCCGCCGTCTGGAGCGAGGTGGTGAGGCCTCGGTGGCGGCACTAGCGCTGCCACAAGACGAGGCTGAAATTTTCATCGTACGCGTGTCTTGAACGGATTGCCAGCCTCAGCCTGGCTTCTCGCTTTTTAGTGAGGTGCATCTTTTTACACCCACTGTACTATTTCGGGTCACATGTAACCTCTTATCATATGTGCACCTTACGTGCAATACGTCCCGAAAATGCCCTATGCTAATGCATGGGAATGGGGAGGCATTGCAGTTTAAGTGGAATGCGTTTGCATTGCACCAATTGACGCTATACTCATAGCGTTTGGATTCTCAGTGCGGTGACTTGTGACGATTCCGTTCTCCTTGGGTAGGCACAGTTCTGCACTGTCCCAAAAGTAAATTCAAATCGACGAAAATTTCGTTGAATCGACCAAATGTTTTCGTCGTTTCAGGGGGTGACTAAATGTTTTAGTCGCTTCGTCTAAAAACTAGTCGAAATGACAAAAATAATGGTCATTTCGAGCAACATATAGTTCTTTTGACTAAAAAAAATCAGTCGAGTCAACAAAATTTTAGTCGAAACAACCAAAATTTAGTGACCCCGGGAAACGACTTTACATTTCTCTCAGTGTGTGTCATCCGGCTGGGCACTTTTTTCCTCCGTGTTGGGTGGGCCTGGTGGTCCCTCACCGGCCCAACTCTGCAGGGGTAAGCCGTCACCCGCACTAACTTTGTCTCCAGGCATACCTGCCAATTCGCTTTCGCCCCGGGCCGTGCCGCCGTGCCGCTCTGATACTGCCGCCCCGCCACTACACCGTTGGGTGGGCTAATTCGGTGTTTCCACGAAACCCATCAACCACTATGGTGTTCGTGCAAAACAGCAACAACAAACCACACAGCAACAACAAGACGACAACAACAACAGCGCCGGAGCCCCGAGTGACTACCTGTGGATGGATCGATGCACCGTCCGCAACATCCTGCCACCGCCATGCCCGGCCCGAGGCCCAGCCGTGCCGCCCTGAACGCTCTACGGAAACTAATTCAAGTGATTCTTACTGCGGCCGCACATGCAACGATGTTTATTCTTTTAAACGCGCGGGCCACTTTGTGGAAGTTATTTTAAAGAAATTATCATGGTGGAATTTTTTTTCTAGGGCTGTTGATGTACGGCGTAGATTTGCCCTAATGCAGTGGTGCCAAAAAAAATCAAACGGGCTGTGGTCAGTGCGACGGACCTTACTTAACAGAGGCCCCTCATGGGTCTGCCCCTGTGTAGGGCTTTTGTATTTCTTACTTGGCTCTGAGGTCTTAAAAAATGCTAAGATGCTACCTTTAGATCATAGAGGTCCCTGAGGAAGGCTGATCAAAGTATCCATATCATTCAATCTCACATAGTCCTTGGGACTTGGGACCAATTCGTCTCTTGTTTTCAGCAGTGAGACGCTGGCACCTGACGGCGCCTTGTGGGGCGCTTCGGCCGAAAACGCGCTGCCTTAATGTTTTCGTTGTGTTTTTTATGGTCGTCGACCCTTCAAGTGTTGTGGCGTGCGAAACGCAGTGTCGGGCCGCGGCGGTGGTCACGTGACGAGAAAGGTGTTGTTGAGCCACAAGCATTGACGAACGACCTGATGCTATCGCGTGTAATGCCGTGGGCTGCGTCCGAGGCGGCGCCCGGCGGCCCCGCAGGCCGCGTCCGGACAGGTCTTTCGTCGTTCTGTCTCTGTCACACTCTTGGGGTGCCGTCAAGGGATGTGTGAGAGAGACAGCATCACGCACGACGCCGTCAGGGCGAGCCGCTGACCCTTGGCGTTAAGCAGCGGACACTAACGAGCCCGCGGTTCGAAAGGTAGGCTCTGGAATTGGGTCAAACCCTCGCGCGCCCCGCCCTGTTTCCTTGTAGACCTAAACGGGGCTGATTATTTCCTTGCGTTTGACTGCCACGTCTGGCTGGGGAAATGATGAACCTCTGTTTGCTGTGCCTGCAAGTGTATCGTTGGCTGGATCTATGGCGCCCGTAAATCGTTTCGCACCTTCCGCGTGTTTTGTTCGTACGATGCGAGGCCATTTCGATAGTATCGAGGTCACTGGGACCCAGAAGCGGACCGTTTTTCAGCGCGCCGGATGCCTCCGCGTGTTGTCGGCCTTTGTCTTCCATCCTTACCATTACATGCTGCAACTTTGCCCGCCCTCTCCCTCGCAAATCTTGGCCCGTAAAATGAAACGCCAGATTCATTCCCTTTGACTCGCGAGTCCCGAGGCCTCGAAGCGCGCCTCGGCTCTGGACACACTCGGGCAGCTCGTTATTTACCGAGAGGACTGCCCGGACAAGCAATCAGATAAAACGCATCCTTCTTTATTACCATGCATAAAACAAAGCTGTTTGGAGTCGACGCATGCCACGCGCCCCCTCGTTCTTTGTGTTTTTATTCCCCCGGGCAAGTACCCGCCCCCGCTCTTGCGTCACAGTGGCCGTGCTGCGGACCAACCGCGGAGCAGAATTCAATAAAGGGCGAGATGTGCTGCTGCCGGCGTGGTACAGCCTGTCGACGGCGTGGTCTAATGGCCGTCCACCGCCACGCAACGCCCCAGCACGCCTTGCCACGCCACACCACGCAACGCCCCGCCACGCCCAGCGTGACTGGCGTGCCGACGTTTGAGAGACAACGCGCCCGCCAGCGATTTGACGTTGATGACGAACCCACACCGCTGCAGACCTTTCCCGAGAGTCTTTTTGGTCGCTCTGTCCCCCTCACACCTACACGGGACGCCCCATGAGGGCGAGAGAGACTGAGCGACGAAACCGACTGTGCCGCTGTTGCCTTTTCGCCGGAGTGTGACGAAGGGGGTTGTTTGCTGGGTAATTGCTCGCCGTCCAGCGAGGTGCCAGTCGAGTCGAGGGAAGCCCAGCGGCAGCCCGCCAGTCCGGACGTTTGAGCTTGCAATGGGGCGACGTTTCGTTTACGGCAACGGTTGCGCTCTCGCGATGCTGCGAGGGAAGTAAGCATTTTGGCTTGCAGTTCTAACCGTTTCGTGTAAACTGTTCGTCGCACCATGAATGGTTGCAAACAACAATGTTTCGATCCTGATTGAAATACCGAATACCGTTCCAAATCCGAAGGTCGTACTTTTGGTGAGGAAAATGTGTTGCTGAGTTCTGGTGAGACCTGACAGCGTCATCAAAATTTTGTCAGACCTTAAAGTCCCTCCGCGAAAGGGTGAAACATTCTTAGATAACGACGATGTGGCCAGAAGTTCGGACACAGTAGCTAACACGGTTCAATTGGTCAGTACGCATTGTCAGACGAGAAAAAAGTGTGACCATTCTGCTAAGACATTTTTGTCCTGACCAAATTTTGGCGCGACTTTAAGTGTGACCAAAACTTGGCCAGACTTTTTGTTAGGCCTGGGCGATTAATCGAATAATCGAAAATAATCGCGATTATTTTGTCAATCGTCCGATTATTTCAAACCCCCGATTAGTGGTTCGGTAATCGAAGGATTGACCGATTATTTAACGATGATCGATTATCGATTAATCGTCTCATTATCGGATATTCTATGCATCACCTGTTCAAATTCTGAGCGGAAAAGTCTTGAAAAGTTTTCAGTTAACGCACGAAAAAGCTGTCTCAGACACTCGAGGTTGCGCCAATGGTTTTCCTATCCTCTTATTACATGCTATTTTCACAATAGTACGAGTATTAACCTTTGTTTGCCAATTTCCAAATAATCGGTTTCCCCCGATTAATCGTTGATTTTCGATTAATCGTGTACGTTTTCGATTACCGATTACCGAACTGCTAATCGACACCTATCGCGATTATTTTATTCATCGGCCGATTACGATTACAACCAATAATCGCCCAGGCCTACTTTTTGTCGCGCCCTATACTGGCGCTCTTTCGATTTAATTTTCGGTAAACGTGACACCACGTAAAATGCAGGTCACTGTATGTAAGCATTTAGTGTTTGCCGCGGCTTCGCCCGGCCGGTTTAACCCGGAACCGCGGTCGTGAAGCGAAATGAAGTGTGTAGTAGTAAGGACGGAAGCGACTGACGCTCTTGATGCGCCGCGCTTCATTCTCCCTTATCTGCTCTCGGCATCGGCGCGTTCCGCGCACTCGCTGTGTCGTGCCAGTGGGCCAGAGAGAGAGAGAGAGAGAGAGAGAGAGAGAGGGGGGGGGAGAGAGAGGAGGGAGCGAGGTTATAACTCGCAGCCTGGCTGGCCATTTGCACACCCTCCCCGCGCGGCTCTGCTGTGTGCCTTCCTGCGCTTTGGTCCGCCGGGCTGACGTATTCGGGCGGGACGCGCGGCCGGGATCTCGGGCCAATCCACTTGATTCCACTTATATCAGCATGCGCGGGGCGGCGCGGGGCGGGGCGGGGCGGTGGGGCGCCGAGGCCGTGCCCAAGACTTCGGGGCCACACAGAGTTTCCGAGGCCGGGGCGGCGGCTCCGGGGCGGAAACTACCGCGACGACGTGCGGGATCAGCGGGATCCCGCAGACTGATTCCGAGAGTCGTTTGCGTCGCTCTGTCTCTCTCGCACCTGAACGGGACGCCCCGTGAGTGCGAGAGAGACAGAGCGACGAAAACGACTCTCGGAATCAGTCTCCTGCAGCGGGACGGGACGGCGGGGAGCAGATGGTTCAGGTCGCGCAGAAAGACTGAGGCTGAACAGCGTCGCTCTGTCTCTGTCGT
Source organism: Thrips palmi (assembly GCF_012932325.1). NCBI lineage: Eukaryota > Metazoa > Arthropoda > Insecta > Thysanoptera > Thripidae > Thrips > Thrips palmi. The sequence continues at coordinate 431,498 of NW_023144622.1, forward strand.
ATCCCGACCACGCCTCTTGAGTGCGAGGGAGACGACAAGACTGTTCGGAATCTGTCCACCTCCAGGCTGGCCGAAAGGAAGCCCTGGTCGCGCACGATTGGGGCGAAACGGGTCTTTGTTTAACGCGGGACCCTCTTACTTTGAACAGGCCACTCTTATCGCACGTTCCCACGGCCCAGTTGATGTTCAGACACGGCCGCAAGAACGGTTCGCACCGAGGGTGAAGCATGGGGGATAGACCCCCCCCTCCCTGAAATGGGTACCGTCTTCTGCCATCTTCGCCCCACATGGCTGAGTGCGATTAATGCCGAGTAGAAAGGGGGGGAGGGGAGCGTCCATCGCACCAAATTAGCCCCCCTCTACAGCGAGGCGTGTGTGCTGTCCGGCAGCCATTCCTGCAGTCCATTGCCACATAAAGCGACGGGGCCGGGGAGCGGGATGGCCGCGCGCAAGGTCACATACTGTGTGTGTGTGTGTGTGTCCTGGGTGAATACAAATGAGCTGGGTGGGTGCTAACGCGCCAGCGGACAAGATGCACTGCACGGCGTCTTTCGCTGCTCGCTACTCCAGAAAAGAACATCACGCTGAAACGAAGAGAGGGGGCAGCTGACTATATTAAGTGCCCTCATCGGAAAGGTGACTGAAATAAACATTTTGTCTGTAGAGAGGGATCATGTGGAGAGAATACTTACGGTAAAAACGGTTCCTGGTTTTCTGAAGAACTCCCTGGAAATCGCCCATGTCTTTAACACAGGCTTCCTGGGTAAACCAGGTACCGTTTTTACCGTGCTCATTTGCTGGACCTTTAATCCCTGCCGCCCCTGCCGATCCTGGCTCTGAATTTTTCGTTGGTCATTGAAGGGGAATCTGCGGTCCAGGTGGAGCAGGTGGCCGTCGTAAAGGGCGCTGGGGGGCGGCGCGGCGGCGGGCTTGGCGGTCTCTGAGGCGGCGGGGAAGAGGTCGTGAAGGAGGTCCCTCGGTCCCATGATGCGCGAAGCCGACGCCAAGCCGGCCCGTCTGAGTTGTGGCCGAGGTGGCCGCGTTATGGTTGTCCTTGCGCACGCGGGTCACGTCGTCCGCCCAGAAGTTCCATCTTTTAAAACGGCGTGCTCCAAACTTGCCAAACTCGCGGCCGGTCTCGTGGTGGTGGGAAGCCCGGCGGAAGCTGGCTGCGAGCGCGCACTGCGCTGCGGGCTCTATGGCCTGTGCTAGGCTGCACCGCGACCTGCACCATGGCTTGCTGCACCATGGTCGTCCGCACCATGGCGTTCACCATGTCCTGCACCATTGGCGTTCATGACCTGCACCATGCCCTGCTGCACCATGGCGTTCAGCATGATCTTCGCCTTGGCCTGCTTTACCATGAGCTTGCAGCATGGCGTTCAACATGATCTTCACCATGCCCTGCTGCACCATGACCTGTACCAGTGGCGTTCACCATGAGCTTGCACCATTGGCGTACAACATGACCTGCTCCATTGGCGTTCACCGGGAACTGAACCGTTGCGTTCACCATGACCTGCACCATAGCCTGCTGCTCCATGGCGTTCACCATGACCTCCACAGAGCCTTCACCATTGCTTGCTGCACCATGGTCGTCCGCACCATGGCGTTCACCATGTCCTGCACCATTGGCGTTCATGACCTGCACCATGCCCTGCTGCACCATGGCGTTCACCATGACCTCAACCACAGCCTGCTGCAATGGCGTTCACCATGACCTTCACCATAGCCCACTGCACCATGGCGTTCACCATGACCTACCCCATGGTCTGTTCCGGAAGGCAGCCTCCCCGTTGACTGCGGAGTGCAGCGAGCCAGCGGCGCAGCGAGAGCCCCGATGAGAAAGCAGCAGCCCAGCTCGCCCTGCTGCTGCAGTGTTTCTTCTTGGTCCGTCGGGCATTAATTCAGCCCAGCAGGCAGCAGCCTCGCCCCGCCCCACCTTGAGTAAGACCATGGCGCCGCTGCGCTCTTCGCCCCCTAAGCCCACATCTTAACACCTCTGGATAGTCTAATCTAGGACTGCGTGTACACGGCGCTTTGAGAAGCGGCAGCGGCGCCCTGCAGTGCTGCCACCGGCTTATTTCTTTTTCCCGCCCAGGAAATCCATTCCAGTGCGCGCGCTCGGGACCGGAATATGAGATGCAAGAGGGACGCTGCGATAGTGGTGGCGCAGGGGGAGGGGCAGGAGGGGGTGTTACCGCCCGGCACGCCCCGCACGCAGCGCGTACGCGAGGCGGTCTCGCAAGCGGCGCCGTGGCAGCGCGGCAGCGAGGGCCTCACCGCCGCCTGGGCGCTAGGCAACGCGCAGCCAGCCCTGCCGCCGGCCGTGCCTATCCGCACGGCGCGGTCCGCCGCCGCCTTTCGTCAGGCCCTGTGTGTGTGTGTGTGTGTGTGTGTGTGTGTGTGTGTGTGTGTGGAGATCCCTTCCCCCTGCCGGGATAACGATGTGGCCCGTGACGCGCGATGTTGCGGTGCGAGACAACAGTCTAGACGGACGAACCGGGGGTGGATGCTGGGCGAAAAGGGCTGGGGGAGGGGGAGAGGGGGTGGATGGTCTTTTAGACCGCAAAGGACATCCAGCCGAGAGGGGAGAGGGGGAGGGCGCTGCGAAAACCGGAAGTCACGCAGTTTGTTTTCATGGCGCCCTTCCGCACGAGTCGTCAGACAGACCTTTCCCGGCCGCTTTCGGACACTCGCTTGCACGAGGCCCCTTTCTTCTCACTCGCTTGATTAGTGTTTTTACAGTGAAGTGTCCCCGAGGCGTTTAAAAATAGTTCCCAATGGTGACCTAATTAAAATACTAGCATGCCTTGTTGCCGGGCCTGGACTGAAAGTAAAATCGTGTTGGAGTAATGAAAATGCGGTGTCTTGGTTTCTTGTGGCCTTCTCTCCAGTGTTTGACACGAGTTCAAAAAAACTACAATGTAATGTGGCGTGTTGTCTTGTGACGGAGTTCGACAGTTAAGTCTGCAACAGCGTACTCTTCATTCCGTTCTGAAAAAGCTTCCCCTTTGGCCTGCACCAGAGTATCGGTAGCCACCAAAAATAAACTGAATCGCTTTGCCCTGCATTCTCTCTTTTTGGCGCGGACGCTGGCAAAATATTTCCAGGCGGGTTCGGCTCGATAGTGGAAATTCCAGTCGGCTGCATCGACGGCTCGGCGGTGACGACGGCGCGATGACTTTTCGCTTTCCAATAATTTCCTTTCCGGCGCGTCGTACCGTGCTGTGAAAATCCTCAAGTCTGAGACGGTTGGAACCAGTGCAGCCATCCCCAGAAAACTAGTCTCTAGATTCTTGTGCTTTGTTTGAATAGCGCTCTGGATTCACACTCTAAATGTTGTACAGCGAAGATTCTCCATAATATGGTGAAAATGTTCCATATTAAGGTGGTGCAGCTGACTTCATAACATACCATTGAGAATTCACTGTACCTTATAGATATTTTGACGAATTTCGTTGGTATTATGGAGAAAATCTCCACCACAATATGGTGGTGCAGCCTTTCACCGTAAGAAACTTACAGTGCAAGAATATTTTCTCCAATTCAATTAAGAAAAATCGGGATGAGTAATTGAATTAATGGTTTTCTAAAAACAATAACGAAAATGGGGAATTAAAAACTCTATTTTTCTGGAGACTTCTCGGAAAAGTTGATATGTCACAGCCGACCGTGCGGTGGTTCGTTCGTCGTGCACCTAAAAAAATGACTTCTTGGATCAAGAAAAATTTAACTTTTTTTGGTTTTTGCAAGAAAATTTTTCTTAATCCAATTTTTTTTTTCTTGAATAAAGAAAATTTTTCTTGTGTAAAGATTATTTTTCTTACAAAAACCAAGAAAATCAAAAATCAAGAAACTATAGATCTTTTTGGGTGTGGGTGAATTTTGCTGGTGGCGGTCCAAGATTCGAACAACGATAATGAAATAGGCGCAGGCGGCCGCAATCGGAGATTGCTAATCCGGATTAGGCCCACCCGGAACGAAACAAACAGGCCGGCTATGAATTATTCCCCGGTGTTGTCGGAGTGATTATGTCTGATTATGTCCAAGGCGGACAACCCCGAGGTGAGGTTAGTCTCACGCCCCTCTGGGGCCCCTGCAGGGCGCGGCGGCCATGAATATGCATGAGACAGGCTAGCGTCGGGATGCGCCGGGCTGGCCGTGAAAATGCACGGGCTTTCCAGCGACGTTCCGTCGGCCTGACCGCCGCGGTCCAATCGAGTTCTATACGCACTGAAATCGAAAGTGTGTTGAATTTACCTTATTCTACCCCACGTACAAATGTGGCAAGAATTACACCCGTTCAAAACGTGGTGTACAAGCCTATAATTAAGCCGTTACCTCATGTATGGCGTGGTTAAGACCGCCCTTTTATGAGGTATAGGGGACTCACCACATATTTGCTGTGGTATTCACCATGCGGATTTTGTGTGGTACTGTGCTGACCACTGATTTTAAGGGGTATTGACCGCATTTCCACGCGTGGTAAATTTGGGTAACACATCATCAGTAGTCTGTACCACACTTCGAATGACAGTGTGAGGTTTGCAAGACTCCCAAGAAGGTTTCCAAGCCCCAAAGCGATTGCCATCAACCGTTTTAGTGAATTGAGTGAGGCGCAGTGGGGGGCTACGCGGACGGTGCACAACAACAACTAACTTTGTCTCCATAATAAAAAGTAAACTGGATGCTTCCTTTTGTTTCCAGGTTGGTGACCCAGCGAAGCTGCCGCTGCTGTTTCACAGTGAGGCTGCCGGCGCCTTGAGCGCGTGCTGGGGGGGCTGCACCAGGCGAGCCAGGCCACGCCGGGCCACGCCGTCCACGGTAGGGGAAGGTCACTACTGTATTCAAAGGCTCGACTTTGTCTGGCCGGCCCTGCCCGCTGGCTGCAGGCGGCCGCGCAGCATTCTGCCCACGTTCGCCGCAGTTTTAGTTTTGTTCTCCGCGCTGCGCGGGGCTGCGCAGCGGCCGGCCAGTGTCTCGGAGGGCGGCGCAGCAACGCCACTTCGTTATTGAAATTGGAAGTCCCTGCGCGTGCACTGGAAAAGTAAAGCGTACGCTTCATATAAGCATCGTAGACCTGCGTTTACCTTTGAGCCTTTGTAATTAAGTAAATATTTGTCAATATTTTGTAAATTTTTATAAAGTAAATCCATGTAATTGATAGGAAAGGAGCGCATAGGCCCTACAGGACTGAGATTGAAAAGTCTTGCACTCATTCCAGGAACGTGACATCACGTTGAAACGAACGTGACGAAATGTCACGTTCGTTTGAGCATTGTGTCACATTCGTTTGGTGTGTGAATTGGCCAAAATTCAGCTTGTTCACATTCAAACGAACGTGACTCAATGCTCAAGCAAACGTGACATTTTTTCACTTTCGTTTTAACGTGATGTCACGTTCCTGCAATGAGAGTGTGATCAAAACCCAGTTTTAGGCGAGAAGTGTCTCCTTACTCTAATTTGGGCGATAAATTTTAGTCGTGGTTTTGACTCTTTCATTCTCAGTGAGCTCTTGTACGCGCGTCTTATACGCTTCTTGCAAGGCGTACAGACTGCACGCTTTATGGACGACGCAATGTAGCGGCTTTCATTTTACCAGTGCGTCGCTGGCCCGTTGGACGTCGCGTGACGACGACGGCGGCGACGCGCGGCCGGAAATGTCTGCCTGATTATAACGTGCGAGTTTCCAAAGTAACGTTTTTGAAGGAGTGAAAAGTTGAACGCCGAAACTGCGGCACACGCGAAGCAGAAAGTTGGGAAAGAAGCTCTGCATGCGGGAACCTCCTCGGCAGCGCACTGGAATGCAGGCGACGCGTGGCTTCCTGCCGCCGCACGTCGGTCGCCCACTACTCTCTCCCCGCAGTGGGCCAGAAGACCGGTGGAGGCGGTCGAATTCCGGGACGCGTTTTGAGCTTCAAAGTCGCTAAACTAGACTCGAACCGTACGTGTGACCCCACCAATGGATTGCTCTCCGAACGAGGAATCCATTGGTGGGGTCACACGCTCGGTTCGAGTCTTGTTTAGCGAACCTGGAGCTCAAAACGCGCCTAGAGTTTTGGACGACGGCACCGGTCTTCTGGCCCACTGTGCTGCATGCTGCTTGTATTTGTTTATTCGTGTGTGTGCTTTGCGTGGTGCGCGGCGGGCACTGCTTGCGTGTTTTTGCCGCGCGTTGGCTGGTGAGCCGAGCCGGACGCTCCCTGCGGGGCGGTGGCAGCGCGCGGCGCACAGGGACACCTCTAAACACCAGGCGCGCCCCGCCGCTCCCCTCCGCTCCCCCGGGACCTCGCCCCGCCGCCGGCCCCGCCATCACACGCCTTGTCCACGACCGGGATTTACACGGTAATGCGACATGATACGTCTGCCATGCGGCGAGGTGCGGCCCCACACTGTGGGCCCCACAGGGGGCAGTGGGGCTTGCAGGGGCGGGGGCCGCCCTCTCGGACACTGGACGGCGAGGTGTCGTGAGGGGCCTCCCGCTCGAGCAGCCTCTGAGAGAGCTGCCACACGTAATGCCCCGAAACCTCGCGTGTGCCAGACAGAGACCCAAGAGGAAACTTGGTACCCCTGAAGCAGCAGAATGTCGCGCTCAACGTGCAGGGACAATGGAGACTCGGCTCGACGTATGAGATCTCATTTCATAGCTGTGTGTGCCCCGGTTTGTGGTTTCATGTTGACTCCAAAGACGCGGAGCATTCGCTGTCGCAGAGAGACAGACAGACAGACGAGCAGTTGGTCGGTGGGTCTGTCAATTGACTCTGCAGCGATGCCGTCGGCGAGTCATCAGCGCATATTGCCGCTCGACCGCCCCGCTGCCCCAATATTTGGAGGTGTCTCGCTGTTCGGGCCGCGCGTCCCCATACGCCACACAGGCCGCCTGCGTTTCAAACGCGGCGCTGGAAACATGGCGTCGACGGAGCGTCGAACCCGCGACTTTGAAGTGCCGTCGGTGGTCGTTAGCCACTGAGCTACCGCGACCGGGACCCGGAAACCGGAGGTGGTGCGCCGTTCGGACTGATTTCGAGGGTCTCTATGTCTCTGTCGCACTCGTAGGGCGTCTCATATCGGCGCGAGAGAGACAGAGCGACGGAAACGACTCTCGGAATCAGTCTGCTGGGCCCGGCGCATTGAGGCGAACTGCCGCGCGTCTCGCCGCCCTTCGACGCGACCCTTCCCCTTCGCTTCCGCGCCGTGCCACGCCGTGCCACGCCATGCCGCGCCATGCCACGCCATGCCGCGCGCCAGTCCGGTCAGATGTAAAACGTTTGGGAAGGCGCGCGCGGATGGGGCGTTGCCGGCGTCGTCGCGGAGTTGCTCGCATGCCGGACACGTCCCGGCCTCGCCACGCCCCGCCACGCCCCGCCACGCCCCGCCACGCCCCGCCACGCGTTCGAGTGCAAGAGCCTTCACCCGCGGCCCGGAGCCGATCTCCGGCGAGACTTTCCCCGGCTTGCAAGCGACGTGACAACGCCGGGGTCTGGGGCGGCGTATTGGGTGCCGTGGTGGCGGCGGTGCAGGCCCGGTGTAGATTCTCATCTTTACGCCTTTCGATGGGGGACGTGGCGGCAAGGGCCCGTTCGGCCGTACGGACTCCAGCGCCTCCTGGAGGTTCCGGCCAGGCTCCGGTTAGGCTCTGGTTCGGCTCCAGGAAGGCTCCTGCCAGACTCCAGCCAGACTCAAGCCAGACTCCAGCCGCTCCAGCCAGACTCCAGCTAGACTCCGGCCAGACTCCGGCCAGACTCCGGCCAGACTCCGGCCAGACTCCGGCCAGACTCCGGCCAGACTTCCGGCCAGACTCCGGCCAGACTCCGGCCAGACTCTGGCTAGACTCTGGCTAGACTCCGGCCAGACTCCGGCCAGACTCCGGCCAGACTCCGGCCAGACTCCGGCCAGACTCCGGCCAGACTCCGGCCAGACACTCCGGCAAGAGACTCCGGCCAGACTCCGGCCAGTCCGGCCCACTCCCCGGCTGCGGCCGGCGGATGGGCGAATGGCCGAACGGGGTGGCCGACTTCCCCACTGCTACGCGCGCTACGCGCCCCGCCGTCTGCACAGGTCGGTGCATTGTCAAGCACGCAGCGAGGCGGAAAACGCGGGGCGGGCGGCGGAGAGGAAGGAGGGAGATGAAAAGTTTAAAAAAGAAATAAAATGGAGTGGGTGCGCGCGCGCGCGTTTTGCCCGCACGCATCGGAAAAATATTCATCTGCGCGCTGACGGCAGTCAGCAGGCACTCCATGAGGCGTGCGATTTCTCTTTTCGACGTTTTGCTTTCATTCCGTTCTTGCGTTTTGTGCTTTTTTCAGAAACGCAGTTGTCACGGTGAAGGGAAGGAAAATAAAGGGAGAGGGGTGTTTCTCGCGATCGGCAGCCTGCATGCGTCCGTGCTGCATTGGTCCGGTGGACTGATCCCGAGAGCCGTTTTCGTCGCTCTGTCTCTTTCACACCTATGCAGGTTGCTTCACGGGTGCAAAAGAGACACTGGCAAGATAACGACTCTCAGAGTCAGTCTAAAGGCGATGATGCCATCAGATCGCGACCCAACGGGAGCGGAGGTAGATTTGGGGAAGGGCAGGGGGAAGAACGGGTCCTCCGCGCCCTCCTCTCTGTCGCCGCTCTGAAGCTCCGCTTGGCGAGCATTGTCTCGGCACTCGGACTCGAAAGCTCCGCGCTGTTCATCGCCTGCCGCGGCCAAATTTGGCAGTCGCCCCACAGTGGGCCAGAAGACCAGTGGAGGCGGCCAAAATTCTAGACGCGTTTTGAGCTCCAGAGTCGCTAAATGAGACCGAATCGAACGTGTGACCCTACCAATGGATTGCTCTCCGAACGAGGAATCCATTGGTGGGGTCGTACGTTCGGTTCGAGTCCCATTTCGAACTCTGGAGCTCACAACGCGTCTAGAATTTTGGCCGCGTTCGCCGGTCTTCTGGCCCACTGTGCACCTTCTCTCGCACCGCCACCCCTCCGGTAGTCTGGCGGCAGTACGTAACCGGCCACTACGAGGGCTGTCGTTTGGAAGTTTTGCTTTTGTACAACCTGCGAAAATGAGAACTGAAACAGTGTTGGACAAATTTCCCCGATTTCTTCATTTTGTCGATGTCTTGTACACCACAGGGTCCAGCTGGTGCGACACAGTCATACCACGCTGCAGTCAAGGGTAACGTGCACTCGTCGACAAAATTGGTTCCGGGTTTTGTTTTTCTTTTTTCGCGCTCGAGTTTCGAATTTTTCCAAGTGTCGGCCACTCTCCTGCCACTGGCCTCTCACACTCTGCACCGTTTTTCGGGGCGGGCTTTTAATCATTTCGCTTATTATACACGTCGAGTGGCACGCGACGGGGCAGGGCGTGCAGAGAGAGGCGTTGACGCGGCATGCCCTCCGCCTCGGCGTCAAATTTATTACGAATTTGGAGCCGCGAAGGTGCGTTGTGGTGGGGCCGGGCCGACTCCAAAGCCTTCCGTCTCCACTCCCCCCCCCCCCTCCACGTTCCCCCAAGTTTAATCCGCCTCATCCTCATTTCCCCATCTTTTCGCACCTTTGGGCCGTATCTTTGCCATCTGCTGGTTCGCTCCGGGGCTAAGCCTTGTCCCTTGTCCCCCGGACGCCCCGCCGCGCCCCGCCGCGCCCCGCCGGGTTCAGCAGCAGTTGCAAAAGGAGGTTTTAAACGCTTGCCTGCCCCTTTATCTTCATTGGTGTTGATGGCTCGGAACGAATTAGCGAAAGGAAAGGGTGGGGGGACGAAAATGAACATTTTGATGATGGCGGTGGCTTTTATTTCGCTCTGCAAAGACGCTCCTCCGGTTCTTGTTAATTCTTTTCATTTTGGTCGTTTTTCTTTCCATTTTCGTCCGGGTCTGCTTCCGAGTGTGTGGGGCGTGGCGAAGCGTGGCGGCTTGATAAGGCGTTGCCGATCCGCGTCGCGTAACTCGGTCAAACTTCGCAGCAAATGTAGCGGTTCGCGACAACTCGGCCGCACGCTGAACAAGCGTGTGCTGTCCCTCTCGCACTCAGAGCCTTCCGCGGCGGTGCGAGAGAGACGGAGCGCTCGGCCTGGAATCCGTCGGAGCAGCTCACGTCGCGGCCGAGCAGCGCCGAAGGGTTTTCCGGTGGGAAGTGCGGCCCAGTGGCTGCGAAGTTTTCTTCGGGAAACCTACGAGAAATCTTCAGGAATTGTTCTTCAGGAAATCCTCTGAAAGGTCTCGATTCCAGAGTCATCTCCCTGCCGCGGTAAGTTGAGTCCCTGGTCGCAAACCGGACTGCGGCAGGGAGCGCCTGGCGAGTCCACTGGCCCGCCGCACAGGGGAGTCGGCGTTTGGCCTATCTTCAGGCGCTTCCCAACCACTGCACTAAGAACACTTTCATCATCGTCGTGTGTATGCGAGCGAGGGGAGGGGGAAGATAGAGAGAGAGAGAGAGAGAGAGAGAGAGAGAGAGAGAGAGAGAGAGAGAGAGAGACACAGAGAGAGAGAGAGAGAGAGAGGCGTGTCTCGTAATTACACTAATGGCCCGGAGCGGTGTACGGCAGTCTTGAAAAGGGATGAGCAAACGTCTCGTGTGCAGCAAATAAGGCACGGGAGGGACGGGCTCCCCGGAAGGAGCAGCATCACGCTGCATCCTTGTCCGCCTGCATGCGGGCCTGGAGTGTCTCTCTCCCGCGCGATAAACTGACAGTCGAAAAGGAGTACGTGAGCGTTTGCAAACCAGTTCCACCTCACCGCCCAGAGAAGTACTCTACAAACTGAAGTGTGTACATAGTACACTCTTATTAGAGCATGCTTCCAATTACACTCTTATTTACAGCATACTTGCCAGGCACACGCTAAAATAGGGTGTGCCTGGCAAGTACACGTTAAATAAGTGTGTACCTTGCAAGTACACGCTAAAATACACTCGATTGGTCCTGTCTAAAAGCATGGGCCATTTTGAGTGTACTTGCCAGGTACACTCTTATTTAGCGTGTACTTGCCAGGTACACTCTTATTCAGCGTGTACATGCAATGTACACTCTATTTTAGCGTGTTCCTAGCAAGTATGCTGTAAATAAGAGTGTACTTGAAAGCATGCTCTAATAAGAGTGTACTATGTACACACTTCAGTTTGCAGAGTATAGCCCAGTAAAGTCGTTGCTACCAGCGCGGTCTCCGGGCCATCATTGGACTGGTTGACCTCTGGGTGCGGTCTCCAGGGTCACTGTGTCTTTACCCACCCCGCTCTCCGCCACCATAAATTGGCATTTTTAAATGAGTCGATTTGCATGATAAAGGTTTTGCCCGCTGCATTGCGGAGTGGTCTCCTTCCCGGCCGCGGCTCGCTGGCTGGCTGCCGGCTGTCTGGAAAGCGCTGACCGTCTGCCAGCTCGGTCGGGGCGGTGCCATTCTTCTGGCCGCGTCCACCATCCATTCACAGCAGTGCAGGCGAAATGGACAGGCGATCGGTAACGATAGCCATCGCGAGGCTGCACTCGTTTCCGGCCGGAAGTTGCCTAAGAAAGGGAAACTGGAAAAGAGGACAGGAGATGGCCTCCTTTCAACTCAGTGACTTGTTTTCAATTTAAGTTTTCAAAATGAATTTTTAAGATTTTTTTGGTATGTGGATGCTATTTTCATTGAACAACAGTTTCCATAAAAGTCTTCCTTTTCGTTCGTTCTTCTGACGAGTCCAGTAAGGCGGAGTGCGACGCAGACACTGTTCTGAATCTGCGTGCCGCGGTCGTGTCTCGCCCTTAAAAACGTAATCATGACGAGTTCGGGCCCTCCACGGTATTTGCACCGTATTTCCGCCGAGTGCTGACGGCAACGCTCGAGCCATGATTGCCGGAGGAGGCTGCGCTCGGTTCGGGCGACAGGTAAACTAAATCACCGTTAGTTTGCCGTCGCTGGAAAAGGTTTGTCGGATGGCGCCTCGTCCTGGGCCCACTCCAGGCCCGTTTCGGAGTCCGTTGCGTGTTGAGCGGCGCCGCACTGTTGCAAAGTTTGCCGCACGCGAAACACCGTGGCCGGACGCTGCGAAAAGCACGCTGATAATACGTACTGCGTGTGTGTGTGTGTGTGTGTGTGTGTGTGTGAGAGCGTGCGCCCGAGTGCTCGTAATCGTGCCAAATTGTTCGTCGGATGAGGCGAAAACAGATGGGCAGAGGAGTTTCAACTCCATCAGTTCTGAGAAATAAAGGCTGTCCGTTCAACGTCATGAAAATATTGATCAGGAGCCTCGTTTCAAAGAGAGAGAGAGAGAGAGAGAGAGAGAGAGAGAGAGAGAGAGAGTTTAGTTTAGTTTAAAAAATTGTTTTATTGGGGGGATTGAAAAATACAGTAAGGGCCAGGGAAAGTGTGGCAGAGGCGGCGGCTAGCGAAAAACGCAGTCCCTCGCATGATACGCGCCCCTTTTGGTCAATTAACTTTCATTCCCACAGGATTTTCCTCATAACCGTGTGCACATTCCTGCATTGGACCGGTGGCAAGAAAAACATTCCCTTTTGTTTGGAAATGAAGATTGTTTTGGCCAGATGTATAGACCGTAATGGCCAGCGGAGAAGCCATCTCCTTGAATGTATTCATAAAGAGGCAACAGCGTGAAAAGACACAGTCATCTCTGTCGCCGCCATTATGGCGCGAGACTCTGAAAAACAGAAGCCCGCCGGTCCACCCTTTTAAAAAGCAGCCGCGACAAGACGCTGCCGGGCGATTCAGAAGAGCGGTTCGTCGCGCCGTCTCCCTCGCACCCTCACGGAGAGCCCCGTGAGTGCGACAGAGACAGGACGACTCTCCTGAATCGCTCGGCTGGTCATTATCTTCCTTTACTCTTCGGCGTCCATCCCGGCCCTTGGAAGTAGGGCAGCGGGGAGGCGGTCGGAAAGAGGCAGAGCAGGCGGTGTTGTTCTCTGCTTTACTATGTACCACTTTTTAATTAAACCAGCTCGCGTCACGGAAATGAAAAATAGGGTAAAGATGTGCTTACCTGTTTACACGGTGTAGCGCAGGATGGGTCCTATCCAATCTCCCTCGACATGATTGAAGCCCCACGTCTTGCGATACGCAAAGGAAGCCCGCCGTGCGGAATCGGTTGTTGTTGTTGGCGACGTTTTGTTGATGTTGCCGTCGGAAAAGCTGCTCGCGATGTCCGATCGGAAAATTTTGAGAGGGATTGGGAACAGGTAGTCCGGCCTTGATCGAGTGTGGCGGGATGTTTCTGGAGCAAACACGGCGCGTAAAACCCGAGATTGGACGAGTCGGGCTCCGGACTTGTTTCGTTCACCGCAGGTCTTCACCGTTCCTCGCCCCTGCCAGCCAGCGGCCGGCCTTAGCACTGGTCTCGCATGGTACACTGAGATTCCAAAAAATATGAGTATAGCACGTATGGTGAAATGCGGCTTAGATATCGCACCATACATGCAATGCGGCCGAGATATCACACCATACATGCAATGCGGCTGAGATATCGCACCATACGTGCAATGCGTCCCAAAAATGCCCTATGCTAATGCATGGGAATTGGGAGGCATTGCACTTCATGTGCAATGCTTTTGCATTGCACTCATTGACGCTATACTCATAGCATGTACGAACTCGGCAAACGCCGAGACTACGGGTAAAAGACCTTTAACTCTAAAAATTGATAAACGAAAATGCTATTCCTGGTGAATGCGATGCGTTTGCGATGTCCATAATGTTGCTTGCTTCATTGCAAGAAACCGCTGGAAAGTTGAAGAAATAATGATATGCAAGTAAGTATCTCAACGTATCCGGAATGCAAAAATATTAAAAGTTAGCTTCTGGTGTCGAAACGTTTGACTGTATTTCTGTAAGTTCAGGCGACTAGGCTTGTGGGCGTGTAGCGGGGCCAAGCATAAGACAGCCGCTCGCTAAGGACCCCCATTCAGAGCGGGCCGCCCGTGAGGGTGTAATCGCGTCTGCTTCTGATGCAGCGCGGACAGACTGCTTCCGATTGCCCATCCTGCCCGAACCCTTTCCTTGTTCCGGTGCGGCTCGTCAGCGGCCGGGGCGGCCCGATCGGAATCGAGTAAGGAGGAGGGGCCGCGGGGATCGGGGTGCGGGCAGGGATAGGCGACGCACTCTAAAAGTAGTGTGGTGAAGGTGAAGATTGTCTATATTATGGTGAAAATTGACTTTATTATGGTGGTGCAGCTGACTTCATAACATACCTTTGAGAATTCACTGTACGTTATAGGCATTTTGACGAATTTAGTCTGTATTTTGGAAAGAATCTTCATCATGATATGTAGGCAGACTTTCCGTGTAAGACATGCTCAAGGTTTTGTTGAACCAAAGTCACTGAAAACTTGAGCGTGTGCGCACACAGTACTTGATGCCTTGGTGCACACTGCTCTTGAGCGTGTGCCTGGCAACACAGTGGTGCCGTTCAGACAAACTGCAGAAAACAATGTGCATTGCAAGCACACGCTTGGAAACGGTGCAACCATGCTCACTGCTCGTTGGAGTGTATGTAAGCACGCTCTAGGTCAGTGGCTCTCAACTCCGGGGTCGCGACCTCATTTACGATGGGTCCTATGAACAAAGACCGCTATGCTTTGCATCGGTTGAACAAAGACCGATATGCATTTGAGGTTAGATCGCCCTCTCATTTCATCCTTCTAAGTTTCATAGTAGTCCGAACAAATGTGAGATGATAGTGTGTTCATTTTGTGCATAAAACATTAGAGAATCAGAAAATTTCAAATTCCAGTCCGCGATCTCATTACCCCAATTGAAAATCGCGTTTCTAATGGGACAGGGAGAAGCGGCCAAAAGCATGGCGGTCTTTGTTCAACGGATGCAAAGCATGGCGGTCTTTGTTCAACCGACGCAAAGCATAGCGGTCTTTGTTCATAGGACCCATCGAGTCGCGGAAAAATTTTGTGGGGTCGCGGCATGCTACCTGCACTGTGGCAAAAAGGTACGGAAAATCCTGTTAATTTTTTTGCCAGGATTCTCCGTAGCCCTCTTATCAATATTCTGCGTAGGCTCTTAACAGTATTCTCCGTAGGGCCGCACAGTATTCTCTGTAAATCCACACAGTCTTCTCCAGGACCTCGAAGACTGTATAGTCCTACGGAGATCACTGTGCGGTCCTACGGAGAATACTGTGCGGTCCTACAGAAAATACTGTAAGAGCCTACGGAGAATATTGATAAGGGGCCTACGGAGAATTACCACAAGCTGTTTACAGGATTTTCCGTAGCTTTTTGCCACAGTGTGGGGTTGCGTGGGGTCGCGAGTTGGCCCCTGAGGGTCGGTCTGCGGGGAAACCGCCAGGGCGGGATTACGGAAAAACCGACGCACCTAGAGTCTAGCTGGTGAGTGCTTTGCACACTGTTCAGTTTGCGCAGTGCTCCAGGCTGCTGTCGCGATGCATTCGGCGATATAAACGAATCTCCCCTGCTGGCAGGGACAGGCAGCCAGCTCCCTATGCATTATAAAGCGTTGGCCAAACTGTCCGGAGCGCTAACTGGGACAGGCTAACGGCGGCTGCACCTCTTCCTTTGGACACGTCTACGCGGGGCAGCGGGGCCGAACATAAATCTGGGTTCGGGGTTCTCGCCCGGCCCGTGTTCGGAGTGTCGGCAAAGAGCCCCGTCGGAGGGGGAGTGGGAGGAAGGCCCGGAGGGTCCAACAGTGATCGCACGGCGCAGGGCAGGGACGACGGCGCTGTATAGCGTCGCATTTATCTCGCCCCGCGGAAAATCAATTCAAACACGAAAGAAGGGGTTGAAATACGGCGCAAACTTGGCCCGGCGGGAACATGTTGGATTTTTCAAGAGCAGTATGACCTGTCAGTCCGGTTACTTCAAGCTCACCACGTTGGAAAATGATTTCCCCGCGATGCATACTGCCACAGCACGCTGTCCTCTGGCGTCTGCGATGCGAGGGGCTGGGTCCCCGGTCGGTGGGAGGATGCGGCGATGCCCGGAACGGCGCCAAAAGTTATGGAGGCGTGCCGCCAGAACAACACAACTACATCCAAGTCACGCCCGAGTCGGCACAAAAAGTCGCCGTCCTCGTGTCTGCCGCGTCCGCACCACGTGGCGAGGCGCGGCCGTGATGCAGGACTTTGTGTCGCCACGCGTGTTAACAGCCCTGGGGGCCTCTGCCTCCACCGCCTCGGTACCTCAGCTCAGCGGGGTGACTATCTCAGCACAACATCGGCGCCACGAAGCACGCAGTCAAAGACCTGGCGGTGCATGTTTGATGCGCGTGTGGTGACAGTGTGGTGACAGTGTGGCCTAGAAACTAGCGTAACGCCCAGACGCGCTCCTTGCTTATGAAAAGCTCGCCTGGCCACGGTGACGCGCCCACACAGCGGCACTGGTCCGCACGTCGGGCTACGTGCTCGGGACGTCTCCTGGGACGGCCAAAGGGCGATTGGAAGGAGGGCTGCCCGTCTGACCGGCACCGGATACAGGAAAGTCCTCACAAACTGGTGATTGCTGTCACAGTTGGCTGAACTCTGATTCCGAGCGGTTGCGCTCGTCCTCTTTTGGGGCAGTGCTTTCTTTGTTAACTATTTTTCAGGCGGTTCCCTGCCCTCTGTGTGCCATGATGGCTGGCAGCACCGCACGTCACGTGGGAAGCGCGCTTTATTTGGATACACATTGCAGTTGCATTCGGGAACAGGTGCGCGCAGCAGTTGCAGCGGAGCAGCGCACACACAGGCGCGGCGCCGCGTCGCCTTGGGCACGGTTCATTGCGGGCTGAGGGGCTTTACTGCCGGCCCCGTGACGTGCGCTGCGTGCCAGAGGCCGACGGGGCCAACCCGGAGGCCAGCGCACACCCAGAGGCCACCGCGGAGGACAACCCAGGCCAACTCAGGAGAACCCAGAGAGCAGCCTGGAGGACAGCATAGAGGAAAACCCAGAGGACAACCCGGAGGTCGACCCAGAGGACAATACAGTAGGCAATACAGTGGACAACTCAGAGGACAACCCAGAGGAAAACTCAGAGGACAAGGACAACCCAGAGGACAACTCGGAGGACAGCCCAGAGGACAACACGGAGGACAACACAGAAGACAACATAGAGGACAGCACAGAGAACAACCTGAAGGACAACACAAGAAAACCCAGAGGACAGCCCAGACAACAAGAAGGACATCTAAGAAAACAAAATGGAGGACAGCCCAAAGGACAGCCCAGAGGCAAACCAAGACCAGCCTGCACAGGCATGGAGGCCAAACCAGAGCCCGGTGGCTCACCCGGCGGCTAGTATGGAGGCCAGACCGGAGGCTAGCCTGCCGTCAAGGGGGTGGACGGCGACCCGTCCCCTTTTGTCCAGCGTGAAAAACGAGGCGATGCACGCCACGCGACGCCACGCCAGGGAAGGTAGAAAGAACGAAGCCTGTTTGAGCACGACAGGGCGATGTCATTTCCGGCCAGGGCCTAACGATTGCCGCCGCTCTGAGTGACACGTGACGCCAATGCGGCGTGTTGAGGGACAACAGGCGGCCTTGATGTCGCTGCAAATGCACGGTTTGTCGAGGGGATGGGGGCGAGCTGAAATCGGCGACACGGTGCGTCAGGTGGTGGGGACAGGTAAGTGCGGAGCCGTGTAGCCTGCGGAGGGTCAAGGGATGGGTGTGACGTCACTGGTGGTGCAGCTGGCATGCACTTGATGGCGTCTGGCGCGGCCGGGCGCGGCCTGCCCGGACGTCCGCACATGTCGCTTTACGAGAGCAGAGGCGCCAACTTAAAAACGGGGCTCTTTTACCGCCAGTTTCGCCGACACGCCATTGTGAACGTTGCGCGACGAGGACGCCGCCTGACTCGGCATCTTCCTCCCTCCCGAAAGGTGCCCCGAAGAAAGCCGCACCGCCCAGAAAGAAGCGCAACCGCCTTTGCCGTGGTGGAATATTTCCTGGCCAGAGGTGTGTGGATGGGGCGGGGAAGGGGAAGAGGCGCAAAAGTTGCGGCGCCAAAGAGGTTTCGCGGTCCGGCTTTCGCATGCTCCCGCATATTACCGCGAGCGCCGCCAAAGTGGCGCACTCTGCCGGAACTGTAAGAATCACAAACGGGCCGGCGCGCCGCGGCGTCCCTGGGAGGGCCGTACGCATGCGTCACGACGAAAAAGAGGGCGGCGCGGAGAGTGAGAGGGGCGCTCCCAGCAAACACGCTGACGTGGCGCAGGCGACGTCTTGGGGGGAAAAGCTTTTGTGGCCAGACTTTCTCCATGTCGTCTCATTTGCACTCGTTTTGCAAACTCGTTGTTTATGTCATTTCCTTTTGTTGTTGCCTCGCACCTCGCATCCTCCTCGGCGGTGCCTTTGGCTGTTCCGTTGGGCTGTTGATGACCGCCCAGATTTCCCCCGCGTGGAATTGCCCGCAGACTTGCACCGCCCACTTCTCTGTTCCACCCAAGGTCGCTCCGTCACTAGAGAAAATGTAAAAACAGCGGAGGGGGTGCAAGTCGGCCTGGTTTTCTTGCGTGACCGCCGCGAGTGGTCGGCCCGGCAGTGCGTGCTGCGAATCCGGCCGAGAATTAGTCGCGCTGCCATAAAGGTTTGTCGCGCGTCTTGATCAAGGTCTTGATTACACGGATGCAATCGGCCTCATTACTTTCTGTGTCCAGATCTCCGTCCGGATAGCCCAGCCTGCCGCCACGCGTTTCGGGGCGAGCGTTCTCCAGGGCGGTTTGAAGGGCCCAATGGAAAGTGCCAGAGCTGTACGGTCAGGGTCAGTCTCGGCCTGGAGGTGTGTGAGGCACCACCCAGTTACGTTTATCGGTTTCTTTTGTTTACTCTTTAACTTCAACTCTCACTTCTAAAAGCGTCAGTCCATGTCAGGCGACTTCTGGTGTTGTGAAACATGTGCAGAGTAAGTCACAGCGAATCCAAGTGTGGAGAACGCCACACTTCTTCGTGGGAAGTAATTCTCCACACTTGGAAGTGCAGATCATGCCGTCTCCACATTTCAGGTGTGGAAAAGCTCACGAAAGCCCCTATCTTTTGGCATGGATAACTCCACACTTAAAGATTGGAGACTGAAAATTCTATACCTCCGTATTTCAAATGTGCAGTTATCCTCCCTTGGTTTTACTAAGCAAGAGAAGACCCCGGTTGTCAATTAAGTTCTCAATCCACTCACTCGCCAGTTGTCTTTGGAAGATTTCTCAGAATGAGTTCTGACAGATTTTGAAAATTAAAGTAAAGTTAGCCGAAGTTCTGCATTCACTAAATATAAATCAGTCTCAATTAATATCATTTTTTAATGGAGGTATACTTTATTACACAAAGTTGGTTGAAAAAGAATATTTCAGCCCAAATTTGAGGCCTGGTTATGGGGTCTTTCAATCTCTCTGGTTTGTTCGTCCGGCACCAGTGATTTCCAGGCAATTGAGCACTGGCCGCGTCCACTGGCACCGCGACGTCGTTCCCGGTGACCTTCTCGTGACCTTTCGACCTTTCGCGGACCGCGGGGCGGGTACCCGAATCCAATCTACGTAATTTCCTGCTCGGATGTGACAGCCGAACTCGGCCGCAGAGTCAAACTGGAGGGCGCGGTGCAGGGCACGAACCGTGCGCCGCGCGGGTGCGCAGGGCTTATAGAAAATGGGGTCGGATTTGGGGGCGGGGGCGGAGGAAGGTGTGTTCTGGCGGGCTATTGAGGTCGCTGCCGGCGCGCTGGGTATAAGGCGCTGCCGGCAGTTTTGCGATCTGAGATTTGAGGTTGGCAGGTCTGGCGCGCTGCTGGGCTCTGGCCGTTGGCTCCGCTGTCAGCTTCCCTGCACCGAGACTCGCTCCATTTTTTCCCTGTTTTATTTTCCTCAATTACTCGCCCGCGGCTAAACTGCTAGGCAAACTGCTTGACCGCTGCCGAGTCCGACATGCCGCGTCCTGCCCCACCGGATTATGTGCTTTGAGCAATGCAACATTGTGGTCGAGGCACTTGTGGATTTGCAAGAAGAAGCCAACCGCGCGCGGTCCCGGAGTTCCGCTGCCGGCACGGTCCCTGCGGTCAGTTTTAGCGCTCTGACCACTGGCCCTCCTTGGAGGGGCTGGCTGTTGCGTCCACCGCCAGCCGCTCACAAGCGTAATCCTAGACCGGGCCCACCGCGCCGCTGCTCTGTGGCCTGCCACCTGCCCGTTGTGCGGGGTTCTTGTCAGAATGGGAAATCGCTGGTGTCTTGCGCCAGCGGGCTTTTGCTTGCACGGGACTGCGTCAAGGACATCTGTGGCAAACCTACACCCTGCAATGGACTGGTAAAAGCAAGAAGAAACCGGAAACAAACCCAGCGCCTGGTCCACGCAGAGTTGGCTCGCGCCACTGCCGGCGGCATTCGGTGCGCAGCGCCGCGCAGCTCCCCGCTGGAAATCGCTTGCAAGCCACGCCGCGGCACTCCGCGTGCAAACGAGTCGAGATAAAGCGAACCCCGCCGCGCCGCGGTACAGTCTGCAACAAAACGGAGGCCAAGCGGAGTGGCACGAGCTCTGGACCACACTGCGTATCATGCAGGAAGGTTAGTTGGGTTGAATTTTCTCACCATCGAAACAGGAACATTAGGAAAGCCATGATAAACAAAAATTTTGACTAAGAATCAGTTATTTGACCACAAGACAATTTCAGTTTGAGCCAGGGAGCTAGCTTGGCAATTACAAACCTATTTTGATGCCGAGAGAAACTAGTATTAGCGACGACTGACTGGTTTCACCTTCCTCCCGATTTAACGTCAACCGCTGAATCTTTAGCCCAGTGCAGCGTCTTGGCCGGGCTGCGCACGCCTCGGAGATAATGCAGCTTAAAGACGTCTGCCCGGGATAAGTGGGCCGCGTAAGCCTTCACCGCTGCACGGCCACTACTCTCCGGGAGCCACTAAGTCACCCGCAGCAAG
Source organism: Thrips palmi (assembly GCF_012932325.1). NCBI lineage: Eukaryota > Metazoa > Arthropoda > Insecta > Thysanoptera > Thripidae > Thrips > Thrips palmi. Next base: position 452,335 of record NW_023144622.1, read on the forward strand.
TTTCCAGGACGTTAATAGCTGCTACAATGTTTTATTGCGCTTTTTTTTTAAACCTGTGCTGCTGTGGTCGTGCTTTGCAGCGGTTTGGATTGTTGTAAAATGGAAGCACCAGCATACCATCTCAGCAATGCTGGAATTCGTCACAGAAGAAAACTGGGAATGCACCGATGAAAAGTTCGACTCTTGCCTCAGTTCGCGCTAAGAAGAGCTGTGAGATGCGCGCTCTTGTCCTTAATGAAGCCTCGGCTTTAAATGATCCAAATGGATGAAGAGGCTTCCCGACTTCATCTCCTGCCTGACCCAACTTTCCTCCGCTTCATGGATCAAATGGCGATGCAATGATTTCAAATAATTAAAAGTGATTCATTAGTGTGCAGCAGGCCGGTGGAGGCGCGCCGGGCCCGCGAAGCGCGACTTTTCTATTTACGCTGGCGCCGGGAATAAACAGCGAGGATTGGAGCGATGGAGTGGCGCCCATTCATTAACGGACCTGCAGCGGATGCCGCCGTCTTGCCCCTCGGCGACGGATTCACAGTTCCTGCCGTGAGGCGTCATCGGCGGCAGAGACTGCCGGAGGTTTGGAGTCTGATTGGCGCCGAAAGGAGGAGAGGTGTGAAATCGTCTCCCAGCGCCTGCTTTCTGCCAGTTTCGCTTAAATGAAGCAACGAGTAAAAGACGTACGCTGTCTTCCTGGGGATGGATCATGAAATGACTTCCTATCGAGGTGGTCTTGTTTCTCTTCCGCCACGTCTATGAAATGGAATATCCTGAACACATTAAGCTTGTGGTCTCTTTCACATTCACAACGCCTTTCTTGATTGTCATGCCCCTATCCAAGCGCTTTTTCGCAGCGGAGTGCAGCACTTTTTTCTCCACTTTGCTGGTTGTTTACCCGTACAAATGGCTCGAAATTTTGGGCCGCTGTGCGGGACGCTTTATATATCGCCGGGTGCCGTTGCCGGGCGCCGCGAACGCCGCGGGACGGCGCGGCAAAGTGTTTGATGGCGGCGCTTGTAATCTGGATAACCTGTCACCGTCACCCGAGAGCTCGATATCAAATCGCTCAGCCAACAAAACAGGGAGGAATACACGCCATTACATCCTTGATCACTGTGGCCGTGATAAATGAGAAGCCGCCTCGCCCCCACCCCTTCCGGCGACACACATCTCCTGTTTTCCATCGCAACAGTGCGACTCTGGCGAGGCCGGCCGCGCCGCGCGTCACCCGGGCCGCGGCGCTGGCAGGCCTGATGCTCCGCTGTAGATGTCGTCCCGGAACGCTCTCGATAAATCAGCAAGGCGATGATTTACTGCCGCGCCCCGCCACGCCCCGCCACGCCTATATGGTACCGCCATGCACCTCTCGTCGCCACCAAAAAGCCGGAAAATAAAGGGCGGGGTGCGAGGCGGTAAAAGGCAATGCCCCGAATAAAGAATGGAATGATAGCGCGCGGCTCGCTGCCACCTCGCGCTCGCCTTCGTGATCCCCGTGGCTGAGATGGAGGCGGCGAACAACACAACCGGCATTTTCTCCCTGAAGGAAAGTTGACGAAGGCCGTTGCTGATGTGCCGAAGCGAGTACTTTTCATCATAGCATGAAAACGAAATTATCGAACCACCACTTTTAAAATGCACCCCTGAGCGCTTGAGTTTTGCCGGGCGCGACCGACCAGGTCGCTACGATGAAGGAGCTGTTATTTCCTCGTGAATGAGACCCGACCAATTTTTTCAGCCCTAACGATCCCAGCGTCGATTTCCGGACCGAGACGGGAAGGTGGGGGTGGGGGCTGGCGGTCGGCCAAGCACGGTAGCCGATGAACTGACCGCTTACCCGGGAGATTAAAAAAATAGACCCCCATTTCCTTGCATTTCGGATTTCGCCCTTTCGACTTGACCGCCGGCGTCACGAATCCGACATTAGCCCTCCGCCCGCTCGCCGTGCGGCAGTACCCCGCCACTGCCCCGCCACTGCCCCGCCACTGCCCCCGGCACCTCAGATGGCTATCTGGGCGAATGAGAGAGTCGGGAAAGCGGCAGAAATCCGAGGGGAGGGGGTGCCTTTGGTGGTCACGCAGGCCGCGGGGCGCGGCTGCCCCGGGCTGGCCCCGGCTGGCCCGCTGGACGGGACGTAAAGGGCAGGTAAGGGCTGGAAAAGGGCGCCGAAACAGAAGGGAAAGATTGGGTGTCCCCTGCACAGCACTGCACCCGGGACTCGAAAAAAATCGCGGCAAAAACGGCTCATCGCAAGTGGGTATTCGAACCCGGGTCACTGGGCTGCCGGTGCGGTGGCGGTCGCGCCACTGGCCCGGAGGCCCGGAGGGGCGCCGCCGCGCTGCCGCAAGCCGCAAGTGACCACATCCGGTCCGGTTTCCATCGGCGTCGCCCCATTTGCATAACAATTTATTTAGGTCCCGTGTGCTTGCCGCCGCGCCACGCCCCGTTATCAAATTATCCGCGCCGCCCCCCGCGGGGCCCCCCCGCCGGGCCGGCTTGTCTTCCCTCGGCGCCGAGCACCTGCTGGGGCGGGGGCGGGCCGTGGGGCCATCAGGCCAGGAGCCCATCAGACCGTCTCCCTCACTCGGCCGCCCAATGACCACAAAAATAAAGGGACATTGCGTGCAATCTCTGCCCGGAGTCGCCGTGGCGAGCGAGAGAGAGGAGAGAGAGAGAGAGAGAGAGAGAGAGAGAGGAGAGAGAGAGAGAGAGAGAGAGAGAGAGAGAGAGGGAGGGAGACGGCGAACGGGTTGTGGCTCGCGCCGCCCCACTGTCCACCAACCACGTAACGCGCTGCCGTTCGATTGCTGAGATGAACAGAAGCTAAGTGGCGCGCGAAGGGTGTCCGGACTGGCCGGTCGCAGCTGCGCCAATCAGGGCCTTTCATTGGTCTCTGGAGGCTGCCGCTGGCGGGGCCGCGGGAAATTCGATTGCCGCTCGGCTTTCTTCTGTTCGCCTCTGGCCTCGCCTCCGCGCGCCAAACACGAATTTGAGAGACGTGTCACGGCGGGGTCCCTTGGTTCCTTTCGGGCCCTCTATAGACGGCAGCCTCATGCAGCGCCTTGGTCGCGCACTTCCGGGCTGCTTTGAGGGCCTGTTTCACCGGGACGCACGTACCAGCGAGCGGCTGGGGCGGTCCGCGCACAGTGGGCCAGAAGACCGGTGGAGGCGGCCAAAACTCTAGACGCGTTTTGAACTCCAGAGTCGCTAAATGGTACTCGAACCGAACGTGTGACCCCACCAATGGATTCCTCGTTCGGAGAGCAATCCATTGGTGGGGTCACACGTTGGTTCGAGTCCTGCCCACCGACTCTGGGGCTCAAAACGCGTCTAGAGTTTCGGCCGCCTCCACCGGTCCTCTGGTCCACTGTGTCCCGTGGCCCCTGCGAAAGGCGCGTAGGCTGGCCCGCCGCACAGGCGTGTCCATCACGCGGCCTACCTCCCAGGCGCTCTCCGCTGGCGCTTGCAACGTGTGGGTTTTCACTGCGTTTCAACTTGTAAATATCGACTTTTGACCTTGAGAACCGCGCGCTCTGAAAGCCAGGGAAGCCGAAAAGGCCTGCCGCGCAGGTGGTGTCGTCGGGGCCTTTTATTCGCTCGACCTTTTTCTTTCTCGTGCCGCCGTCCCCGTCGTCCACTGTTGGTCGGACAGTGCCGACGCAGCGCGACGACTGCGCCTCTTTCGAGTGGGGCGGACTGAACCACACTGGCGGACGGGGAGCAATCGCGCACACTTCGCGTCAACGGACAGCAGACAGGCCCCCACTGCCCCCGGAGTGAAAAGGACAGAAGAAAAATGGTGAGGGCTGGCTTTGCTACCATCGTTCTCGACGGTCACTGTAAGGTGGTTGGTTCAATCTGCTGAAAGAGCGACAGAAATTCTACTTTTATTTTTTGAAATGGATTTTGTTGTTACATTTGGCGTTCCAGTCACCTATGTAGATGGACTGGTGCAAAGACACAAATTTAACGCGCTGTAAAATCTCAATTTCGCTTTTGCCTTGGCCTGTCCGGCACGGTCGTGTCAAATAACCCAATACTTATGTACAAAAAGTCCATAACCATTTATCCACACTCTATTTTCAGTCCCTGGCCCCTGGGACTGTATTGCTGAGAGTGCAGGACGTCTCGCCAAGCCGGCCGTGGACAGGTGCGGGTGGGAACAGGTGCTGAGCGCGGCAGGTGGTGGCGTGGCAGGTGCGTGCGATCCCCGATGGAAGGGCAGGCACGGCGGAAATGTCTATTAGCGACCGATTTACATCTCGCTCTGCCCGGCCAGGCGGTCGCCGCATGAGTCGATGCTTCAATTCTCTTGTCAAGCAATTCTTTTTCCGACGTCACCCGTTTTGTCGTGCTCCTGTCGGCAACTTTTAATGACGTGTTTGTGCCGTGGCGCGCCAGTTGTCCGGTCTGATGGGTCTGTGTGAACTGACGCCGCTCTGTTTGTGACTCAATAAGTGACGATTTTTTTTCGACATCGCATTGACTGGTTTTTATGAACAACCGAGTTTCCTGACATTTCGCTTTTAATTTCTAAGAAGGGGGTGAGTTTCCGAGAAGAGTTTCATTTTGCCCATTGGTTCAGGCGGGAACTCTGAACAGCCACCGAGGTGAACAGGGCGTCGCGACGGTGCCCGTTTGGCCGCTCCGCTCTGAGAATGTTTGCCGAATTTGTGCGTTGAGACTCGTCCGGGTGGCGCAGGCACGCGCTGCACCTCCGAGACGCAGCCCGAGCACGGCCATTTTAATCTGCAGGTCGACTCCCGGAGTCGGAGGAGTCGGAACGCAGGCGGGAGGGAGACTCTCAATTAGAATGTTAAGCAGCGTGAGGGGGTGGGGTGAAAAATTGAGTGAGCGCGGCTGAGCCAAGATGAGGGCTGCGAGGTGACCCCTGAACAAGTGGCGTCTTGGGCTGGAACAGGGAAGTCCGTTTCGAATTACCCTGAGGAAAAATCACAGCATCTACACCAAGAGACGCGCTGCTGACTGACAATCGACGCCGGGGTCGACGAAAGGCTGCTGCGAGCGTCTCGCTCGGCCGAAAGACCGCCACCGTGAAACGCGGGCATGAATAATGTGGCGCCTTCCCGCCGCGAGTGCTTCCCATTCAGGAGTTAACAATGCTATTAAATTACCTCTCGCCCGGGGCCTGGCCGGCCCGGCAGGCCCGGCACTGTGTGGCCCGGCGGGGTGGCGGCAGAATATTAGAGCCCGTGTCGGCCCGTCGGCGCGCACCCAGACAACTGCCGAGGGGCAGGGCCAAGGCCAGGCACGCTGCGACACTGCGCGCCCCGAGGGGACGGAAGGGCAGGACCTTTCCGGACACACTATTCAAACCTTTGTCGATTCACACGGGGCGTTGGCACACTGCAGCGTTCGGGCTCGGTCTTGACGGTCTCGCGTTAGCAGCTCATGGGGATGGTCTCAAGACTCGGCGCAACAATGTCAGTGCACAGTCAATTCATATCCCGGTATTTCCAGGAATATCGGCCAGTTTCTAGAAACATCTGAGACTGTAGGGCATCAGTATATTTCCAGGAGATGGTTAATATTTCCGTGTGGAACATGACTTCAATAATACTTCCTGAAGTGTTTAGCTTTGTCTTTGTTCCGGGTAGCAGCATGACATGAAGCGTGCCTGCTCGCTAGGCAGCCCGCTATGGCTCGTCTGACTATCCGTCTGTCGGTCCGGCAGCGTGCCTGCATTCGAGCAAATGCTGGAGCACAGCCCCCTCGTTTGGCCAAAGCGACGGTGTGCAAACAACTTGCTTTGCAGTTGTGCCACTCGCGCCGGGCCGCGCCTAGTGGCGCCTAGTAGCTCCGCTCCCTGTTCATAACCCCCTCATCATCCTCGGCTTGGCCACCTCCAGCCCCGTTGCTCTAATTCTCGTCCCATTGCTCCACCGAGCACTGTTTGGCCACACTGTCAGGAACCTTATCGGAAGCCGCGGTCTAGATTGAGTCGACTCGCTCATTGAAAACCAGAAATGACGTTTTCCAGTGTCGTGATGGAGTGGCAGCCGCCTTCTCCGAGCGCCTTCTGGTCGGGCTGCACGTGCACTGCCCTTCGATTCTCGCCATCGCCGATCGGAGCTAATTTATTCCCGCATTGTGCGGCTTGATGAATCCTTTTGTTGGCCGACAGTGTCTAGATTCTGGCGGGCCCGCCATTTGCGGATTGTAATCGCGTTTCCCGTCCGCCAGACCCGGAAATTGAAAAGGCGCGTCCCTGTCGCCGCCCGGACGATTGGCAGTTCATGTTCCCGCGCACACCTCCTGATTTTGTACAAATTTCGGACATTATATTTTCTTTTGAGGAGACAATTTTTTTCACATTTGTACGTAACTGCACAGAGAAACACGAGCACAGTTTTGCGTGGGAGAATCGTACCTCAAGTTCATCTTCATGAGAACTTAACATCGTGCAAGATAGGACACGACACATACCATTTTGTGTGTACGCAAAGCGCACTGCTGGCTTGCCACTGAATACCTCCAGCTGGGCAAGGAGACAGCGCGGCTCGATTGTCACGTGATAGGTCAACGGGAGGCTGTGAAATGTGAAATTGGGGAAAGGGGGCTTGGCGCCGAGTCGCGTCGAGAACAGTGCTTGGTTGCCTATCCGGAACACTGCCAGGGGCTGCTAATTATTCCCTGATAGATTGGCCGAGCGTGACCGATGCTGGCCATTGCACCAGTCCTCGCCTGCGGCTGATGGCTATTCGCCTCACACACACACACACACACACACACACACACACACACACACACACAGTCACGACAGCGTCGCTCACTGACTACCCCATCAGCGCTCCGCTACGACTCCGCTGGATAGAGTCGTCCCTTCCGCCGGTCCAACAAACCTCGGCGTTTTGCTCACGGCAGAGCAACGGCTGGTTATAAACTCCACGCAGACTCTGTACACCCCTCAGTGATGTGCCTGTGGCCGCGGCTCGCGGGGCTGAGGCCTTTCCGCCCCTTTTGCCACGACGTCTCGCGTCCTTGGCGGCGCCAGCAGCCTCTTCTTGATGCGCTGGTTATAACGTCCTCTCCTCTGCCGCCATCAAATCCAGCCGGGCCGCCGCCCACAATTCCCCGCTCCTCTCACTTTGAAGTGGCTGTCCGTCCGGCCGTACAAAAACCGTCCATTCGGACTCGGACAAGAAGGAGCCTCACAGCGTCCGCGCCGCGAAGGGGTCAAGTGATTCCTCGGCAACTTATGGGGCCAAGTTGGCAGACGGCGGGGAGCCAAGCCGTCCGCGGCCGGCCACTCAGTCGGCGGTACACTGCTTATTGGAGGAAGCATCACGCCGATTAGTTCTGGGGTTCCAATGTTATTCGACTGACGTGTACTGCAAACTCAAGTGTGAGACAGTCTCACTATTTATTCAGTGCATGTCTCACGCTTAAAAGTGTCAGCCACGTTTGTTCCACGCTTGCCAGTGAGAGACACCGTTTGTCTCACACCAGTGTCTCACTCTTGCAAGCGTAGGACAAACACGACTCATGACTCCCGCTTGAAAGCGAGAAATAGTGGTTCGCACGAAATAGTATGAGTTAATGTCACACTTGGATTTGCAGTAAGACGTCATATTCGTTAGAATGTGAATTTTGTTTCGTTCGGTCACGTATAGTCACATACCAGGCCACTCGATTTTTCCCCTTCCAAAGCGAAAGAGTCCCCGAATTGGCGCGCGGTGCCGGAGTGCTAACTGCCTGCTGGTGCCGGGGCGCCGCTGGCAGTCGCGATGGCGGATGCTCAATTTGATGCCCCCAGATTAACACGATCGCGACTGGAGCTGACAGCCGGCGGCAATTTATACCTGAGGGTCGCGCATGTTGGTGCGCGGGCGTGGCGCGGGTCGCGGCTCGGAGCGCGGTGCGGTTTTACCGCCTCTGCGTCTTTTTCACACTGTCAGCATCATCCCGCAGTCGTATAAAGTGGAATGGCTTTTAGCGCTGCTTGGTGGCGAGGCGCACAAACGGAATAAAAATCGGCAGAATGTTCGCGTTTTCATGACTGGCGACCGGTGAGGCGTGGCGCCGGCCAGGGTGATGGGCGCGCAGCGACGCCTGTGGACTGATTCCGTGAGTCGTTTTCATCGCTCCGTTTCTGTCGCACTTCCTCGAGACGCTCCCTGAGTACGAGAGAGACACAGCGACGAAAAGGATTCTGGAAATCAGTCCGCTGCGGACGCCAGCGGCAGGTGCGTTTTTGTCTCCCCCACGCGAGGCTCGTCCCTCGCTCCCCTTCGCACTTGTGTGCCAAGAAGGAAAATAAAAACAAAACAAAAAGACGCGCACCTCTGTCCACGGGCACGCCATGGCGCGCCATGCCGCCAGCAGCCGGTCGGTCGGCCCACCCTTTGTGTGGCGAGCTCCTTTTGTTTAGCGCGTCCCCCTTTCCTTGTTCGGTGCATTAAAACGAGACTCACGTGGATGGCGGGCCGCCTTTTTGCGGCCCGGGCTCACACCGGGCTTCGGCCGTGCCAATACCTTTTTTTTTCCAGGAATAAAGTTTTAATTTTTTATAATTCTTTCTGAAAAATTTCATGCATTGACTGTGATGTTTGAATGAGTCCGTTCGTATTCGAAATACGTATGTTGCAAGAGTCCCTTTGGTCGTTTTGGTCAGATTGAGTCCAAGCTTTCAAATACTGCAATGTTTTTTTTTTGTTTTTTGGAATCGTTTTTATAATTGAATGACCTTTAAGCTGTGGGTGGACCCAAAATGATAAAAAAAGCAAACTGTTTAGAGCTCTGAGTCACTCATTGTTTTCTGCTTTCGAACAAATCGGAAAATACTGACCCGAACGTGAAAACGCCCCGCGGTCCCGAATTGGCGGCAATGGGCCGTCATTGCGTGCCTCGTCGTATTGACCGCTACACGGCCCGCGAGCGCGCCACCGCGTCCCTGTCAGGGAGTGAGTCATCGCTTTTGCCGCACCAAACAAATTAAAAGCTAACTACCCCCGGGCCGGCACCACGGTGTGCGAAATCGTTACAACGACAGGAACACGACATGTCACAAGGGACGACTTAATGGCATGTTGCGGGATAGTTTTACGCGGCGCTGCCTGATCGCGGTTGACGTCTACACCGTCCTCTTTGACTCTACGCTGTTGCTCCATCTTTCATTTGACAAAGAAGAATGGGGCCTGGCAGATACGGATTTTATTTCTTCGGGGCTCACGCTATTTCCTCATGAAGATGTTCCGCATATTAGTTAAAATTCTCCATATTCTGGTGAAAATTCCCCATATTATGATGAAAATTCTCCATATTATGGTGAAAATTCTCCATATTACGGTGGTATAGCTGACTTCATAACTTACAGTTCAAAATTCATTGTACCTGACAGATATTTTGTCGAATTTCTTTTGTATTATGGAGAAAATCTCCACTATATTATGTTGGTGCAGCCTTTCACCGAAAGGCATTTAGAGCGTTTACAATTGTTCTTCACAACATGAGTTTGTGCATTCTTCCTTTCTTAAGAAGATTGTTTTCCATTGGCTTTTTATTTGCAGTATTCTTTGTTACACAGGACGTGGGAGCAATCTTGTAATCTAGAAAAGCCACGTTGCGCGAGGGAAAAATGTCCTCCGGGGGCACATGGAGGGTGCAGCGGCAGATTGACAGAAAAAAGATTGCCTCGGCAGACACGAATCGGCAGAGGCGCAGCAGGGAAATCAGAGAGGGGGAGGGGGCACAACACAGAGGGGCACGGCATCGGCGCGTAACAAGGCATCGGCTTTCATAGAGGACGCGGGGCGAGATTGCGTGTCCTGCGCGCGCCAAAGAAAACCGGGATGAGTCCACTGTAAGGCGACTGTCACGGCGTTTCTTTGGCGCCCCTGGCGCCCGGGCCGCCTGGGAGACCCGGCTCCACCATATGGCTTCGGACGCGCGCCTCGGCGCTGCTGCGCTGCAGGCTGATTCCAAAAGTCATCTTCGTCGTTCTGTCTCTCTCGCACCCACACGGTACGCCCCATGAGTGCGAGAGAGACAGAGCGACGGCTCTCGGAATCAGTCTGCTGTGGCACTGGGTCCAGCTTCCAGGCGGCCTTATCAAACAGGGACCCCGCGCGGCTTTTCTTTACCTGCGGGCCACATCGCCGTAATGCATTTGGGTTGGTATTTCCCTGAAGGATACAGGCACCCTGTTCACATGTCCATACTGCAATTGGATTTTACTGAACGCTGCACTGTCACACTTCCAAGTTTTCAAAAGGCCTCCCCCTGGCTTTCCTTTCATGCGGCGAATATAAGAATTGATTCTAACGCCATAGTCACCGTTAATTGGCGATATTTTCAATAGGCTACTCCCTGAACCTGGACGGTAATTCCTAGTTTTAGCCGGAACCCCCAGGAAATCGCCAATCCGAGGGGTCGTCAACTCCTATCGAGCGTGTACGAAGTAATATATGGTAATATACGTCCCATATTACCGTTTTTTGGCTGATTTTTCATACTACCTAGGCTTGAAGCAGCCTATTCGGTAATATTTATGAATTTTTAGCGGTAATATAAGAGTAATATAGAAGAAATATAGAGCCTGTGTACGAAGTAATATGCAAGCTGACGACCCCTCGCGCCAATCTCTTTACCATAGGCTTCCTGAGAAAACCTGCAACCATTTTTTCCGGGTGTCTCTGGATCCACTCTTGCAACCGAGTCCCTCCCGTTCATCGACAGCATGCGATCGCTGCCTGGAGCTCCCTTCAACAACACGCCGACACACTCGCACCTCGCGAGAGTCGAAATAATGGCGGCAATTACAAGACGTGTGCGTCAGCCCGCGGAGTCAGCAGCGCCAAAGGGCAGAAGGGGAGAGGGTGGACGCGGAGAGGGGCGCCAGTTCCGGCATGACAAGCGTGCTGGGTTAAAACGTTTCGGGTGTCGAGAAAACGCATTAACTTTTGAAGACCCTCTTTTCACTGTGGATTCTAAATGTGGTTTTACTCTCACCTATTTTTTCCTGTTTTTTGTTTTCGTTTTGTGTCTTTGGCCGACTTCAGCGGTATTAGTATGTCACAGGAAGATCCCGCCTTGCGAATGGGGAGCGGGGCCTTGTATAATACGTGCCCGACCTGCTTGACAATGCGGCCACCTTAATGGCCAATTTCAAGGTGACGCCGTGGCCCCCCCCTCTCTCTCTCTCTCTCTCTCTCTCTCTCTCTCTCTCTCTCTCTCGTCAGGGAATAAGTCCTCCGGTTTGACGCGCGGCTTAGGCAGCTCTTTCCCAGGGACCGAGGTGCGCCACTTTGTGCCACTTGCCCGCATTCTTTCCGGCCTCGGATTTACATATCTGAGGGCGATTGCGGCTCGCGGCTCGCGCGGCTTGTGCCGGACATTGATGTATCGCCGGCGGCCGGACGTAAATCATCGCCTGCTAAAACGGGGAAAGAACAGCTTTAAAGTTTTGCATGGCGGCGGTGGTGCGGCCGGCGTAGTGCGGATGGAGTGAGTACTTCCGGCGGATTGATGGGGGATGTAAGCGACATTTTGTGGCTGGTTTACGTGACAGTGTGGCGGTGGACTCAGGAGGAAAGGTGTGACCTCATTATCCGGCTCCCGCTGCCTTGGCATGGCTCGGCACGGCGCTGTGTATTTCCCCTGTCCTTCTTTGTAGACTCCAAGCAGCCCGGCTGCTTGATGGTACCGCCCTGAAAGGGGAGTCTCGGCCGGACCGGAGTAGCCCGGACGTAATTGGCCCGGGATTTTATTTTTACTCCTCCCTCGTGTCCTTTGAGGGTAGCTTGTGTTCTCACATGGATCATTTTGGGACCGCCCGACAAAGTCAAAGTCCCCGCTGGCTAAGCTCCTGGGCGGCTAAAAGTTGGACAACCCTTGCAAAGCCGCGCTCCTTCCCTGTCCGCCGCAACCTGCACAGAAAGCAAAGTTTCCTGGGTTTAAATTTCCGTTGCGACGGACGCTGTTTTAATAAGGAAAAGACACCTTTTTGGGGTGATTGGCTCGCCGCTCCTTTTCAGGCTGATGCACCTCATTATGCCGAGTACATTGGACACCCTGAAAAGAAGACCCTGCGCCATTCACCCACTGGCCCAGTTGGGTACCATCAAGGAGATTGCCTGGAGCGCCGTTCAAAAACGACTCCCCGCTGCAACGCGCCCGACGGCGTGGCGTGCAGTGGAGGTACGTCAGCCGCGGAGGCGGGAATCGGCACCAACGCGCCTCTCTGGCAAGAAGTGACGTGCAAAGCAGCCTTTTACAACATCGAATGTAGGAGAATTGCACTCATTTGAATGAGTCTGTTGCTACTAGATGTCGCGCGCTGCCGAACCTTGGGCACAGATGCACGTGGCAGCGCCGGCAGGGCCGAAACAGAGCTGTCGTACAGGAAGTGGAGGAATTTCATTTGGCCCCTGCACTGGAGTGGTGGCACGGCGGGTCGCCTCAGGTTAAGCAGCAGCGGCCTCAGCTTTAATCAGCACTACACTACACACATGTCAGAAGCGTGCAAAATTGGTCGTAAATCAGTCCAAGTTGGGACGCTGCGCTGCGCCGTGCAGTATAGTAGCTCTCAGCGGCAGGCAGGGCTGAGGCGAGGCCGGGCCGGGACAGTAGTCCCAGGGGGCGGCAACGGCCTAGGAGGCGCGTGAAGCCATGCGCGAGTAAGGTGCAGAGGTTACTTATTTTGCTTCGATTGTAAGATCTAGGCCGTTGATTGCAAAACGCTTTGCACAGATCAAAAGAGCACAAAATTTGGGGTGCATCAGGCCTAGTGGACTGCCCGATACTTCCAATGCAACAGAACACAAGGGCGAAATCATTTACATCAACATGGCGTATTCGAGTTTTTTCCTAAATTTTATGATTTTTGTGTTTTTCGGTGTTTTTACTGCACCTTAATACTAGGTAAGGGAGGAGTTTCGAGAAGGGCAATTAGCCTAATGCACCCCAAATTTTGTGCTCTTTCGATCTGTGCAAAGCGTTTTGCAATCAACGGCCTAGATCTTACAATCGAAGCAAAATAAGTAACCCCTGCACCTTACTCGCGCATGGCTTCACGCGCCTCCTAGGCCGTTGCCGCCCCCTGGTAGTCCTACCTTCGCCACGCTGCGGTAGGAAAAGGGGAAGGGGAGGAAAGAGGGAAAGATAGGGGGAGGGGGGTTGAACTGGAAGGACGCGGCACAGGTTTGACGGCGAAGACAAATGGCGAAGGACGCGCGGAGGATACGTTTGCGAAAAATTGGTCTGAGTCGAGCGGTGTTTTAGCTGGCGAAACCCGCTTTACCGCCTCTCTCTCTCTCTCTCTCTCTCTCTCTCTCTCTCTCTCTCTCTCTCTCTCTCTCTCTCTTTCTCTCTCTCTCTCTCTCTCTCTCTCTCTCTTTCTCCCTCTCTCTCTGCACTTCATCCCTCGTGTGAGTGTGTCTGAGAGAAGGGTTGTGTGTGTGTGTCCTTTCTTTGGCTTACTCCGCCTCTGCTCACTTTGCTTGTGTGCGAGATGTGCCCACTTGGGCGTGTGCGTTGCGCACGTACTCGTAACGTGGTTGCTTCTCTCGCTCCGCCCCTTTCTCGCTTTACTTTGGAGTAAGTAAGAAGTGCCTAGGGCGGCCTAGGGCCTCTCCGTCTTTGGTTTGCACCTCTCCTTAGCCCTTATTTCCATGTTTGTGCCCCTTTTTGGCACGTCTTCTCCACGTGTGTGCGTCCCCGGAGTCGCCCGGAATCATTATGAAGATCTGGAGCAGGGAACTTTGCAGAGCACGTGTCATTGCGGGTGAGATTGCCAGAAATTGCTCGACACTCGGTTTTCAGATGAATCATACCGGGTATTTAGATTTTTGCGCTTTAGTAAGAAGAAGGGTAATCTGCACTGACGGTGGAATAAACGCATGGTAAAGACGGATCCGAAAATTTGGGTCCTTTTACCGTGCGAAAGAACAAAGGTCCTGACTCTAATGAGAATCCGGAAAGAAACGGCTAAGTCCTGAATCCGACATGGGATTATTTCAAAAGTTCGTAAGGCTTAAGGTTATCGTTTGGGAGATTCTTTATGTCGCAGATGTAGGCTATCGCCTGCTGATTTTTTTCGAGCTTGACGTTGTCGAAAAAGTGAACAGACTAATGGTTGAACTTGACGAGGGTACTTCCCTGGGTGCGTGCGTGGCCTCACGGGTAGCTCTCGGGTGTCCCCACGGGGGCCTCGGGGAAGGCGACTAAGGGGCTCAGGTTCCATTAGCAGGCGGACCTGCCGGCTTTACCCCGTTCGATGTCTCTTTCCCTCCCTCTCCAGTCGCTCCTTTGAATGGTCCGAGCGTGCCTGGCTGCCAGCCCGGCCTGCGAGGCCCTGGCCGAGGCCCTGGCTAATGACGATGGGTGTTAGCGTCGGGGTTGGCGTCGCTCCGGTTGTCCGGTTTGCAAAACGGAGGTGTCAGAATTCCGGCCGAATTGAGCGGATCTAGGGAGTCTTTGTGGAGGCCGTGGTTTTCAACTTGCGTGGCTTTTGATATTGTGGACGTTGAGGGACTGCTCGAAAGGGCTGAGGTAAATTTGAATTGTGTCGGCGCTGCCAGTGGTGGATTCGGGTCACATGCATCCTGAGGACGGTTCGTACAAAAGACCTCGATTTAAGAAAAGTGCTCTGCAGGACCTAAAGTGCACATTGTACACCAGAAATTCACTTGACAACCACCGATAGTGTGACAGCCAAGAAAAGATGTACAAGAGTCAACTTAAGAAAGCAATCAACGGAGTGTATGTTTGTCAAAGTGCTTTTTTTATGTGCTCCTGTACACTCCTCTAGATGCGTATCAAATACGCAGTGGGTTTCAAATAGTGTGTTTTGATAGTTAAGAGATAGAGGTGAGTTCAAATGACCAGATTTCTGTACAAAAGGTAAGAAAGTTCCGCCTTCTCGTAACTTTTCGTGCTTTGCAACTAATGGACCCCTGCCCGCCACTGCCTGGCTGGTTCAGGCGTGTTTCGCAACTAATCTTTCGCTCCGTAGTTTGCACTGATGTGGTCTAATTGGCCACAGGCTGGAGGCGCCGAGGCTGCCGAGGACGAGACTGGATGCAAAAGGGACGCCGAGGGAAGCAGGGAGTGATCCCTGGACAGAGTCCAGTGGACAGTGTCCAGTGGAGGCAGCAGGGGTTGGCCGGCTTGGCGGGGCTTGGCGTGCAATACTCCTGCGCCGTAGTTGTTGGCTCCAGGAAATCCTTGCTCATATCTCTGTGCTGGGGCCGTGCAAGGGCCCGGCAAGGGCGTGAAGGGCCGGTCCGTTCCGTCCCCACGGCCCTTTTGGTCCCGGATAGACCCTGCGAGGCCGGCAGGCCCGGCCAGGCCCGGCAGGGGGACGAAAAGGGACAAGGGACTTTGCGGGATGATGTGATGCGGGGCAATGATGGGTGACGAAGGCACCTCCGTTATCCCACCAAGTTATCATGCTCCGCTCGGAATAAGTGCGACAGAGCCAGCGCCATGCAAACGCCTTGCATCCCACGCGGAAAAAAGAGAGAGGAGGACGGTGAACAACTCCCAACTTTAATTAGCATTAATTTATATTTTCCTCGGCGGCGTCGCGAAATGAAATTGGCTGGCGGGCGGCACGTCTCGGCACGCAGCTAGTGATTATTTGCTTCGCTCGCTCCCGCTTTTATGCTTGTCTCCCGCTTATAAGAAGTGGAGCCGAACTAACCCTCTTCCTGCAGTGCAGCCGTGAGTCGCGCAAGCCAATGAGCATTCAATGCGATTTCCCCCCGCCTCCCAGACGCCTTTCGGAACTGTTGTTTCCTTCCTAAGAAAGGCTCCTTCGGAAGCAAGGAACACAAATGAAAAACAGTGGATCAGTTCTAGGGATGTAAGAGCAAGTAATATTACCGGTAAAGAATGGTAAATTACGGTAAAATACGGTATTTTACGCAGTCGCCGGTAAAATTAGTATTTTTTGGTAATTTTGAAACTATTGTTAATTTTGAAATAAGCAGTCCGCAAAGTTTGTCAAAACAGCGTCAAATGTGTAGAAATCGTGGTTTGAGCTGACTTTGGGCAGCCACTGCGTCTGATCTATGGTGCCTAATCGTTCTCCCCCAACGGGTAGCTGATGTTTGGGCCTTCCTTTAGAACACCTTTGTTACGGAGTGCGATTGGCCGCCTTAGTTTGGGAGCGGTATTGCAGCAAAGTTTGTGGAAACGGTATCAAATGTGTAGAAATCGTCGTTTGGGCTGACTTTGGGCAGCCACTGCGTCTGATGTAAGGTGGCCACGCGTTCTCCCCCAACGGGTAGCTGGTCTTTGGGCCTTCCTTTAGAACACCTTTGTTACGGAGTGCGATTGGCCGCCTTAGTTTGGGAGCTGTATCGCAGCAAAGTGGATCAAAACGATAAAATTTTACTTTACCCAAATATACCGTATAATACAGTAAAATACCGTATTTTACCCTTATTTACGTAACTTTGAATCTTACCGGTATTTTTACATCCCTAATCAGTTCAGCGTAGAACTACCTTTTAAAAGTTTCTGCCGGAACTGCTTAACACACTGTTATAGTTAACGACGTTGACGTCATATTCCTTAAAAGGTAAACTCGTTGGTATGAATATGATGTCACATTCGTTCGATTGATGACCCACGCTCAAACGGATGAGGCATCCTACTTAAATGGCCGTGTCTCGTTCAAACGAATGTGACATCGTTTTCAAACGAACGAGACAAAATTCACATTGCGACGAGTACGCCGTTAATAACAGTGCCTAGGCCCACCTGAACGCTCCGCGCACCTCTTTAAGGCCCTTTCGAATGAGTGTCCTTTTGGCGGCGCGGCCTTTCACCCCGTAACTTTGCGGCGACGGCCCACAGGTGGCGCCGCGGTGGCGCTGCAGACGCACCCCACGACACAAAAGGCAGGGGGTTCCAGGCAGCTTGCGGTCGCCAACTTTATACTCTCTGTTATTAAGGACGGGCCACCCGCCTCGCAGTCCCTCGCGGAGCTCGCCTGTAAATTGAACTCACCGCGCCACGGGGGCGCTGGAAAATTTGCCGTAGCCGATACGGTAGTGCACACTATAAAGAAAACATTTTATAGAAGGCATGGGTCCTGGATTCTTGCACTTGATGAAGGTTAGCACTGGCTAAATAACTCCTAGTCGAATACATTGCTGACACAAAACATACTTGCTCGTTCAATTGCTTTGGTAAATATATTCTCCAAAAGCAAAAGTTGTGCTGATAAAACACTTGCAGTTTCCTGTACAAACCATGACTGAAAACTCCAACATTCCGGTAAAGCGTCGCCTCCTCAAATATGTTGCATTGGTGTGCGCGTGTGGAGGAGAGACGCTGGAAATCCACTGGAGTTGCCTCCGGCTGTATGCCGCCGACTTTGTTGCTTTATGGACGGACTGGAATGGCAGGGCCTCGGCTCGGCCTTGGCGGGGCGAAGCAAGGGCCGGGGCTCTTAGGCATGTGCGAAACCGGCCCACAGTGGGCCAGAAGACCGGTGGAGCGGCCAAAACTCTAGACGCGTTTTGAGCTCCAGAGTCGCTAAATGGGACTCGAACCGAACGTGTGACCCCACCAATGGATTGCTCTCCGAACGAGGAATCCATTGGTGGGGTCACACGTTCGGTTCGAGTCCCATTTAGCGACTCTGGAGCTCAAAACGCGTCTAGAGTTTTGGCCGCCTCCACCGGCTTCTGGCCCACTGTGGGCCGTCTTGCTCCCGCCCGGCCGTCCGCCGTGGCGTGGCCTCCGCCCACGGCTGGGCCGAGCGAGCCGGCAAACACGAAATGCCGAACTTGGATGCCTACTTCCCTGGAGAGCGCCCCCTGGCTGCGCCACGCGGGCGTGGCCAAAGGGCGTGCATTTAATCTGTTAACTGTCGACACAGCACTCGGCGGCCCGGTCCATACATCAGCCGGTGCGACTGGGGCGGCACAGGTGGGGCCGGAAAGGGGGAGGGGGTCGTGCGTGGCGCTTGCGTCGGCGGGGGCTGCTCTCATCTCATTGCATTACCCGGCGGGGCGCGCTCAGCATGCCGCGAATTGGGGTCAGTGGGAACGAGGACGCCTTTTATCATCCTTAGCGCTTCTCTGCGAGGCTCTCCAAGAAGTCACTTTGAATGTCATTACTCGCAGGGTAATCGGATTTAAGATTTTTGGAACTGAAAAACGTGGAGCGCTGGAGGACCCGCTTCCAGCGAGGGGTCGTCAACTTGCATAGTACTTCGTACACAGGCTGAATATTACTTGTAAATTACTCTTCGATTCCCGCTAAAAGTCCATAAATATTACAAAATAGGCTACTTAGAGCATCGGTAGCATGAAAAATCGGCCTAAAAACGGTAATATGAGACGTATATTACCATATGTTACTGTATTACTTCCTACACGCTGGATTGAGTTTGCGACCCCTCGACTTCCAGGGTGAAATGACCATAGAAATTTGGAAATCTTTACAGACATTATTTTTGCAATTTGCAAAGCAAATAAATCGTAAAACAAAACTCCAGATTATGCCCAAAAAAATGAAAAACTGCATTGTGAAAAAGGTACAATTACAAGAGGGTTGGTCGGTCGATGTTCCGTAAAAAGTTTCTCTTCGCAATGTTTCCTTCTCCAAAACGGGAGGTTATGTCTTTCAGTGTATTTTGAACGACTTGTGCCGTTGCGGCCAGCAGTTGCCCACCGCTCGTTTGCGCGGTGTGTCCGCGTGACTCAGAGGGAAATCCGGGCGTGTGCGGTCCGAGCGGTCCCCTGGGGCCACGGCGTGTATTCAAACAAGCAAAGCGGCGTCCACGGCCTCATCATCGGCGGGGCCCTCGGCAGTCCGGCACTTTCGGAGCCCCCGCCGAGCGATTCAGAAGCAGAGTCGTTTCGTCGCTCTGTCTCTGTCGCACTCACGGGACTCTCCATGCAGGTGCGAGAGAGACAGAGCGTCAAACCGTTCTTCTGGATCGCTGGGCTGCAGGGGATGAGGTCGATGTAGGCTGGGGGTGGGGCGTATGACTTCATCCGGAGCAGTGTCGTCGGTAGCCGCCCCTCCCGGCACCACGTTACCTCTCCGGCGACCGCAGACAGGCCACGTCGGTGCGGTCTCCAACTTCGTACATATTTCACCGGCAAATCCGCGTTGGATAACGCGCGGCCTGGCTGTGGGGTGTGACCAGGTCGGCGGACGCTTCCGGCGGCGCGGCGGGTGACGGCGCTGGGCGCAAATTACATGACAATTATAGCGATTAACCCAGCGGGGCTCCCCCGTCTCCCCGGACAAACTTGACGAATTAATTTGCCATTTTCCGTTGCGACTCCTCGAGCCGCGTCGCGCGGTTGCTTGAGGTTTCCACTGGGCTGTTTCCTCCAAGACTTTCTAGTTTTGCGAAAAGGAAGAAAAACACCAAGACGTGAGCGGGATACGTTTGATTTTTCTTACATTTTTACGTGGAGTACACTGCTGAAACTAATGCAAACTTTCAATTTAGAAATCTAAACTCGTCTAATCTTATTTCAAAGTTCTCCTGTGTGGAAATGTCCATGAAGGTTTTGAATTGTTGTCTTGAAAGCTTATGGGAAAGTCATGGAAAATACTGGGAAAAAATCGTGGAGAAACTCCCTTACCATCCTCTTTTCCCGTTTGTTTGCAGGATATTCGGCCCCGCCCGTGCATGCGGCTCCACCTGGCGAAGGTAAGGCGTGTGACCCTGGCGCGGCGTGGCGGGGCGTGGCGGGCCAAACAAGGGAGCACGCTGTTCATGCTATTAGTGTAGGGAGTGGTGAGATAGGGGCGATAATGCACCAGCGTGCCGAGATAACATTGTAGGCAGTCTCCAGGAGCCACAAATTGGGCTCACAATGCACGTCTTGCCATCTTTGCCCTGCTCCGGAGCGCACTGCGTGGACCGAACAATGAGCACGGGGACACTCAAAAACTGGGCAACCCTCCTCTGTGGAGGCCGTCTGGGAGGAAGTTAGGTATGCGTGCAATGGCTTTCATTGCTTCGTGTCCACATCACAGCAAAAAGGGTTTCCGGTTTTCCCATGGACTCTCTGGAAGCAGCCTGTGTCTTTAATACAGGCGACCTAAAAAAACCGCACCCAAAAAATGGTTTCTTAATTTTCAATTTTCTTGGAAAAAAAAATTAACACGAAAACATTTTTTTTAATAATAAAAAAAAGTTTGGGTTATTTGAAAACAAATGCAAGAAAAGTTAAATTTTTTGATCCAACAAGTCATTATTGGAAGGCGCAGAAACCGGTTTTTGCCGTGCCACGTTGGCTAGGCAAGTCAACACACCAGCGTCGGTACGACATTGCCATTCTAGTGTAGGAAGTCGAAAGGTGTGCGACACCACACTGCCTCTGCGATTCGCACCCAACCGTCGGCACTGCAAGTACTGCAAGCCCGACATTCGCTATTGACGACACCCAGGGGGGAATTTATTTCCGCGGCGCAAACAACCCCCTTCCACGCCGGTTGCATTGCAACAGCAGCAGACTGAGTTTGAGAGTCGTTCTCGTCGCTCTGTCTCTCTCGCACTCGTGGGGTGTCCCTATAGGTGCGAGAGAGACAGAGCGACGACTCACAGAATCAGTCTGCAGACGCAGGGGGCACAGAGAGGCGGGGGGTTTCTCAAATCGCCATCATTCCTCCTTCATGAGGAGCCTTTAGACTCCGTTTACAGTCTGGTTCCTGCGTGGCGAGCGCACAACAAGGAGGGCAGCGGCACGTCGACTCATTCCCTCCGTGCCGTGCCATGGCGTGCCATGCCATGTCGTGCCACGCCGCGCCGGGGGAGGCTCGTTTAAGAGTTTACCACTTTCTCCAGCGTGCCGCCGCCGTGCCGCCGCCGTGCCGTCCTGGCCGTTTTAGAGTTGAAGTAGCGACGTGCACGCCGTGTGCGCCCCCCCCCCCCCAGCCGACACGGCTGGCTGGCTAACCCCACCCCCGCACCCTTCCATCTTTTCTCATCGCGGCTCGTCTCGGCACGACGGTCATCAGCCCGGGTTAATTAAGTGTTTAAACGCCCTCCGAGGTTCCGGCGCCGCCAGTGTACCGCAGGGCCGCGGTGGACAGGCCGGCCAGGCCAGGTGAACGCCCCAGCGCCGCGCCGTTACGGCACCGCAAAATTTATACGCCTTGTGATGTGCGCGGCGGCTGGCGGTGGCTCGCTAGCTCGCGCTACCTCCAGGCTGGTTCGTTCTCGTCGTTGTGTCTCTCTCGCACCTACACGGTACGTCCCGTCAGTGCGAGAGAGACAGAGCGACGAAAACGACTCTCGGAATGAGTGTGCTGGCCGGTATGACCTCGTCACGGGGATGGGCCGGGGGGTGGCCGCCAATCGGACCCTCGAGGCCCTCAGGTCGCCGATGAGGGGCCATCGCGGCCGTAATTCAAAGCCGGACGAATCGGGTTCACATCGCCACCGCGCCTGCTTCGCCCGACTCGCCTTCCGGGCTTTCCAATCCATCACAGGCCCTTGCGCGTTGCTCTCTGATTCCCCCCCCCCCTCCAGTGCCTTTCTTTTTTGGACCCCCGCCCTGCCCCCTCGCCAGCCATGTGTTCCTCCCGGCCGCCCCTCCCCCCCACCCCCTCCCCCGCGGTGCCGGCACGGCGACGGGGGCAGTGTGTTGACGCGGCGGCGGGGCGGTGCCGGGCGCGTTGGGCCCCGCCAGTGTGCCTCGCGCCGCCGACCAGGGAGGGAGGGAGCCAGCGTCGCGACGCCCCAGCAGACGCCCCGAGCGAGCGCAGCGACGCCGCCAGCCCACCGCGCACGTGCGAGCGCTCGCCGCGTGTGGCCGCCGCGCCGCGCCGCCGCCCCGTCTGGCCGCCGCTGCTGCTGAGGCTCTTCGCAGCTTCACGAAGTTCTTTGAACCTGTGAGCAGTAAAAATCCGGCTACTCTGTGAATGCACCCGGCATCGCGGGGAACGGTGTGAGTGCCCTCGGGTGAGGTTCCGCCTGGCTCCGCGCGCCCGCCGGCGGCGACTGTGAGAGTGTCTGGCCGTGTCGCCGGGAGGGAGGTAGCGCCGCGGGGAGATACGGACGCTGCACTGTTCTGGATTACAGGCCGGCCAATCAGCCCATCGCAAACACGGTGAGTGAACTCGCGTGACTGTGCGTGCGTGCGTGCGCCACGCGACGCCCAGCGGATCGAACGACGTCCCGCCGTTGTACAGCTTCGATGCGCAGGGACGCGCAGCCCGCCGTGTCAAACTGCAGACTGGGTGTCGTTCTCGTCGCTCTGTCTCTGTCAACCATACGGGACGCCCCATGAGTGCGAGAGAGTCAGAGCGACGCAAACGACTGTGTGCATCAGTCAGTCTGCTGACGGCCGGCTCCGAACAGTGTTCTCGCCTCTGTCTTGCGTTCACGGCGCGCGCTCCACTGCGCACAGTGGGCCAGACGACCGGTGGAGGCGGTCAAAATCCTGGACGCGCTTTGAGCTCCAGAGTCGCTAAACGGGACTCGGACCGAACGTGTGACCCCACCAGTGGATTGCTCTCCGAACGAGGAATCTATTGGTGGGGTCACACGTTCCGTTCGAGTCCTGTTTAGCGACTCAGGACCTCGAAACGCGTCTTGAGTTTTGACCGCCTCGGCCGGTCTTCTGGCCCACTGTGCTGCGGTGCGAGCGAGACGGAGAACCCTTCGGACTTTCGGAGGGTGCCAAAGTCTGCTGTGGTGCTGGTAGGGACAGGGCGAGGCATTACTCGGCCGTCAATAAGCCCTCGCCGCTCGGCCGGCAGGTGTCTCTCTCGCACTCGCGGGGCGTCCGGAAAGGGGTGCGACGGAGACAGCCGGCCTGGCTTTGGCCGATGGCTTTGACGACGGTGAGGCTTTTTGCGAGGCCGAGGGGCCGAGGGACAGAGGGCCGAAAACAAAGACGCGTTAACAGGGTGATTACGTTGTGTTTTATTCATGGGGCGAGCCATCCGCCTTGACATCAGGCAAAGACCGTGCCGCCTCTAATGGTAGCACTGCGAAGCGCCGCGTTGCCGGGGCGCCGCGCCACTGTCTGCGCGAAAGTCTATTTTCGCGGCGCCACGGCCGGGCAAGGGCCGAGGCTGCTGAGGCGGCCGAGGCACAGTGGGCCAGAAGACCGGTGGAGGCGGCCGAAACTCTCAACGCGTTTTGAGCTCCAGAGTCGCCAAATAAAACTCGAACCGAACGTGTGACCCCACCAATGGATTGCTCTCCGGGCGAGGAATCCATTGAGAGGGTTCACACGTTCAGTTCGAGGCCTGTTTAGCGACCCTGGAGCTCAAAACGCGTCTAGAGTTTTGGCCGCCTCCACCGGTCTTCTGGCCCACTGTGGCCCGGCCCGCGCGCCCCATGTCATCCTTTGAGCAATATTTGCCTTTCTCTTTCTCATTTAAAAATGGCGGGTAAATAAAGATTTTTGCTCACAATGCTGCTCGGCGGCCCGGCGCCCCCAAAGGGGCCCGGCCAGGCCCGCCGTGGTCCTCGAGACAAGAGGATAATCCAGTGCAGGGCCGCGCAAACAGACCGCGTGTGTCGGCAGGGAATTATGGAAAGCGGTGCAGCGGCTTTTTTATTTGCAACGCGAAATGTTAGGTACAACTTTGGGCGAGACGTAACTTTTTTTGTTTTTGTTCAGATGTACTTTTCGCACAGTTTTCATTCATTTAACTGCACATTTTCCCAAAATTCTGTGCAAAATCGCGTAAAAATTTGTATGAGAAGTTCATAAACTCGAAATTTGTCCGAAAACGAGAAGTGTGCGGAGGAGAGTGATTCACCAATGCACAGTGGGCCGGAAGACCAGTGGAGGCGTCCAACAGTGTAAATGCGTTTTAAGCTCCAGAGTCACTTGACCTGTCTCGAACCGAACCTGTGACCCTATCAATGGATTCCATATTCAGAGAGCAATCCATCGGTGGGGTCACACGTTCTGTTCGAGTGCCATTTAGCGACTCTGGAGCTCAAAACGCGTCCGCACTGTGAGAATATAAGCCGCCACTTGATGGCAATTTCAAGGTTTATTTTCCTTACAAGCACGTCATCAAAACAATTGATGACATTGTTGTCATGCCCGTGCAAAAGTATAGGGGCTTTGACAAAAATGTCATCAATTTGTGATGAGATTGTCATCATTTGAAAGCACGATTTTGTCATAAAGAGACGACCGATTTCAACATGGCGGGAGGCCTCCTCCGGTTTCCTGCCCGGCCCACTGTGGCGGGAATCCATCCAAACATCCAAAGGGCGCCACTGACTTCCTTCCTGAGTGCACGGCCGACTTGGGAAAGTTCCCCGATCGAGTTGCCGTCCCGGCGTCGCCCCGGCGTCGCCCCGGCGTCGCCCCGGCGTCCTTGTTCAGGTGCACCGGGATCGAGTGACGCGGCGACGCGGCTGTCGCACTGCTTGGCATGCAAGGGCACGATCCCTCCAGCAGCAAGCCGAGCCCCCGGGGCCCTGCCGACTGATGCCGAGTGCCTCTCTCGCACTCACGGGGCGTCCCGCACGGGCGCGAGAGAGACAGAGCGATCGGATCTCCCGCGCGGAATCAGCCGCCGCGCCCTGGGTCCATCAGTTTAGCTCCCCCGCCCCACGCCCCGCGGTCCTGCACCTTGCCCTCTGACAACTGTAAGGCGCACCGTGCCCCGCCCCGCCCACCCGCCCTCCCACCCCACCCCGCCCCGCGCCCCACCCGCCCCGCGAAGCGAGCTCGGAAAAGTTCCACGGCGGCTGGGCCGACTCCGTGGACTCGAACAAGGGGATACCAGCTCCGAAAATATTCCCCCGACTTGATAATGTGCTCCTGTTCAGCCTTGGCGTCGGTGTCAGGGGTCATGATGGCCTGCCCGAACGTCCCATACAAGGCGTGAGATTGCCGTCCAGTGTGGTTGACGAGATAGTTGATGGCTCGGCGTTGAAGGGACCGAGGGACGGGTAGGCCGGGCTGGCGGGGCTGGCAGGCAAGGCTTTGAGGCCTTGATTAAGTCCAGTCTGTACCGCTGGATTAGGCCGCGCTGTGGGCCGTGGTGGTGGTGGTGGAGCCTCCCCGCCTTGCTCGAGGCGCTGCTCGAGGCCGTACTCGACGCCTCCCTCCAATCCGAGCTAATTGATAAGACTTGATGCTCATTAGCTGAGCGACGCGCTGCCAGTTATCGGCACACTGTGGACCAGAAGACCGGTGGAGCCGGCCAAAGTTCTAGACGCGTTTTGAGCTTCCAAACAGGCCTAGGAGCGAACGTGTGAACCCACCAATGGATTCCTCGTTCGGAGAGCAATCCATTGGTGGGGTCACACGTTCGGTTCGAGTCCTGTCTAGCGACTCCGGAGCTCAAAATGTACCATGTCCAGCCGGGCCAGCCCAAGAGGCCTCCACCACACCGGAATCAAAGGGGCAAGAAAACAGGCGCAAAGCGAAGAAAAGGCAATTTTTTGATGAAACGGGGGAATAACTATTTACGAGCGTGTTGGACGGGTCTTTTATGCCGGCAGGAAAGGGGGTGAGAAGCAGTTGGCCCTCTCCGTCTAGCGTTAAAGGACTGCTCTGCACCCCACCTGTACGGTTTCGCTGAGCCCCCGCCCCGCCGCGCCCCGAGAGGGTCGCCATTCTCTTTGCTTTCCGACCATGTAAGCGTCTTTCCCCCGTAAAGGGGGATTTGGCGCGCTGCACATAGCGTCCCGACGCCCTGCAGGTGAAGGGAATAAGGAAGTGACAAGGCGTCCTGGAAGCATTAAGGGGAAAGGGACCCGCTCTTATTGGGGTGGCCCGTCTGGCCTGGCCGGGCCATGCAGTGCCGTCGACTCGACGTTTCATTGACTTGTTCTCTTTGGCCACGTTCACACTCCACGCGGCACGTGCTGGAATAAAAAGCACGGTTGTGTGTGAGAGAGAGAGAGAGAGAGAGAGAGAGAGAGAGAGAGAGAGAGAGAGAGAGAGAGAGAGAGAGAGTAAGAGAGAGAGAGAGCCTGCCTGGGTGTGCACGTGTATGCGTGTCGCGCAGAGAGGTTAGCAAGGGCTGCCTGCCGCTGGTTCGTCCAAGCGCATAGTTGATGCGATGCGTGCTGGAGTTCGGCCCGCCGGCCCTGCACACTGGTTCCGAGAGTCGTTTTCGTCGCTGTGTCTCTTTTTGTCGCACTCATGGGGCGTCCCGCATAGGTGCGATAGAGACAGAGCGACGAAAGCGACTCTCGGAATCAGCCTACAGCCCGCTGGCCGTGGCCCTGGCCGCCGGCTGGGGTCGACGGGACAACGGTGGCCCTCTATGACGCGGCGGGGTGGGTGGGGGCACTGGGGCGTCGCTGGCACCTCGCCCACCCTGGCGAGCGGCCAAGCGGGCTCTCCCTGGGACGCTCCCACCCGCAAGGTATCGCCCCTCCGCAGACTGATTCCGAACGGGTGCTCTCTCCCTCTCTCTCGCACTCATAGGGCATCCCCCGTAGGTGCGAGAGAGACAGCCTGCTGACGTCGCCCTCGAGACTCATCCACGAATTATTCCGCATATTTCCGATATGCTCTCGGCCGGGCCGGCCAATAGCGTGGCACAAAGTCTCGCAGATTTTTTCCTCCCCAAAGTGTCGAATTTACATTTTTTGCTCGCTGCACTCTGAGTAGTAAGATGAAAGAAAATGCTTAGTGAGGCAAACAGGACCTTACAGGGAGGCTCATAACAATTCACTTAAAAATGCCGGGAATCGACAGTTTTTACGGACAAAAAGCATCAGTCCTTGAAAGCAAACGCAATATAAGGGAACTAATGTTAAACAAAATTTACATGATAAATTGCCGCGTTGTTCATCCCTGCAAGTTGAAGTCTTCAAGTCTAGGCCCTGACTCCGTTTGCGTGATGCATATGCGTCCGGTGGCGGGGAGACACTGCCCCCAAAAAACTGCCTCCAATTTCAAAATTTTTAATTTTTCTGTTTTTTTTTCTTAAAAAAAAATAATTGTAAATATTTTTTTTTACCTTGTTTCTTCTGGAAACAGAGTGCGTCATGACGCAATCCTCTTCGCGTCGTTGCCCCCTTCGCGGCGAATGTACGAATTACGCGGACTTTCAGGTAACGCTACACGCCGTTCCATTTTGTGCCCCCTCCCCCTCCCCCCCTTCCCCCCTTTCCCCCTCCCGCCCCTTCCCTGCCGCCGGTTGCCGTTTCCATTTTCTTGCGAGATTTTCATATTGAAGGCGCGACGCGACGCGGCCCGGCGATGTTGGTCGGAGACGCCCCATGCTGCTTTGGCTATTTCGTCGCTCCTTTTGCACGGTGACTTTGCGCTCTGGGTCGCGGAACGGCTTGATATTTATTTCGTTTTCCTTTTGTCGTCGGGGGTTTGCGGTTTGCCCGTCAGGCAGTCGCTTTATCGAATGAAAGGGCTGAAAGCGGCAACGTCACGCCGAGACGCCGTGATGCGGGCCCAAAACAGGCACGTTCGGAATGACCGAAAAATGGTCGACGATTCAGTACTTTTGAAGATAACTTGTACATTTCTCATCTTAACCCCGATCTAAACCCACGATATGTTGAGACTCTCTTTGTTCATCTTATCGAGACAAATCATTTTCTGTTGATTGTTGTCAATTTTGACAACTTTCAAAAGTTAGTCAAACCCCTTGTGTAAAACCAAGAACATGGTTGACAACCCGAACCTCTACCCAACCTTGAACCTCGACCCATGAACCTCGTCCCTTAAACCTCGTCCCTTGAACCTCGACCCTTAAACCTCGTCCCTTGAACCTTGACCCTTGAACCTCGTCCCTTGAACCTCGTCCCTTGAACCTCGTCCCTTGAACTTCGACCCTGGACATAATTAAACCTGGAACGTTATACTTCAAACCTTGAACCTTCAGCCTTTAACCGTGAACCTTCGAAACCTGCACCCTGAACCCTGAACCTTGAACCCCCTTTGGATTCTAAGGCGAAACTGTGACGGAACACCGTCCGTTTTCAACCGAAAAAAGAAAGAGGCTCTCTAATTTGCTTGGTGGCGCGAGGCCGATGTCCAGCCGAGCGGGGAGAGTGTTGCTGCCCACTTTGCGGCCTCCATGGAGGCTTCCAGGCCTTTTGGGCCGCCCTGTCCGGTCGCCCTTTGAGCAGTGGCGCGGAGGCTGCGTTGCCAGGACTTCTTGTCTGGAACGGCGGCCCGGCCCGGCCAGGCCCGGCCCTGCCCCGCACGCCGCAGGCTCCCCTCTTTTCTTCTATTTCGGGACGACTCGCCATGTGCGTCGGGATGCGAGCGTAGCGAGCGTGTGCCGCGGCTTAGTGTGTAGGTACACTGCCGACGAGGCGCGCCTTGCATCGCAAGGCGAGAAATGACACATCATAAACACTGGAGTACCGATCACTGCACGATAAAAGTAGTGTCAGTTTGCCGTGCGAGTGACCAATTAATAGTTTGCTCTGCGGTTTTCGACGAGGCACTCCCTGAAAGGAAAGAGACGGTGTGTGCACCCAGGTAGGATTTCTTTTGCACGTTTCCGACTTTAGACCATCTTGAAGCTCGAAGAAAGCATTCGGCCAGCATCCCTCTGGACGTCACTGCCATTTCCATTTCCGTGTCCATCCGTGCGTCTTGGCCATGCCTTGGCAGCCTTGGCCTCCCGCGACTTTCCCCGACTCGTCCCTTCGCCCAACAAACACGACACCTTTGTTCGGCGGTCTCTCTCTCTCTCTTTCTCTCTCTCTCTCTCTTCCTCCCTCGCCGCTCCCTCTCGGGGTCCGGTAGTGTTGCAGTGGCGGCCCGGGCTGCTCGTTAGAGAGCCGGGTGCAGCGGGCGGTGGTTCGAAACCCGATCGCGGCCGAGTAAAAAGGCTTCCCCCGTTTATTTTTCTTCTTCAACCCATTATCACAGCAGAACCCCCCCCCCTCCCCGTTTCTCTCTCTCTCTCTCTCTCTCTCTCTCTCTCTCTCTCTCTCTCTATTTTTCGTTTTCGTCCGCACCGCGTGTGTAGCTTAGATGCAGTGAGCCTCGGGTACCGACGCGCTAGAAATTAGGTCCGGATTAAGAAAAGCACGAAAAGTCCTTCTCCGCGCACCGAGCAGGTTTCGCCTTGGGTTCCGCAGGCCGCATACTTTCGGACCCAAATTCACCCTTGATTTTTTTTTCCGGCCGCTCCCGGCGGAGGAGGAAGAACAGTGTGCACGGCGCTGCGCTGCGGGCTTGCCGCGCCACGCCCCTTAACAATGAGTGCAAACGAATCAGGCTGGCTGGCTGGCGGGCTGGCGGCCGAAGAGGCGCAGGGACGTGAACGAATTTTAGAGCGAGCGCCCTGCGCGCGGGTTCGACTCCCCCCGGCGGCGGCCGGCGCCCCACGGCAGCCGGGGAAAAGCAGCAGCGGCAGAAGAAAAGCGAAGAAAATAGCGGATTGATCCCTAATTACGTTACCGAGTGCCGCGGAGAGAGTGGCGCGCACTCTCGGAATAAAAGTGCCCCTGGGCTGGGGGGAGGGGGGAGGGGGCACTCATTGCCAGCGAGATTGGCCGACAGCGCGACGAGGATGCAGTGCAGCACCGCCAGGCACCGCCGTGCAGCGGGGACACGGTCAGTCGGCCGACACACATATCGCGGTGGTAAAGCAGGGAATTACGCTGTGTGTGTGTGTGTGTGCGTGTGTGTTGGGTGGGTTGGGAGAGAGAGAGAGAGAGAGAGAGACAGAGAGACAGAGAGACAGAGACAGACATACAGACAGACAGAGAGTCCCAGAGGGCCGCCACGCCGCGCTGCACTCCTAGACCGCGGCGCGCTGCCACCCCGCCTCTCGCAGGCAGAAACATGTTCGTTATCAGAACAACATATTCCCCTGCAAATCCCGCGGAACGACCCCGCGGCTCCAGACTGGCGGCGCGCTGTATACGCCCCCCCCCCCCCCCCCCCCGCCCCGCTGCGATGCGTGGCTCGACCTCGGACAAGGCGTCATCCTTAATCAGTGCGTGCTTCATTGCGCCTGACTGACGATAGCGCCAGCAGACCGAACAGTACTTTCGTTGCTCTGTCTCGCTCATGTGGCTTCTGGCAGTAGCGGGAGAGAGAGAGAGAGAGAGAGAGAGAGAGAGAGAGAGAGAGAGAGAGAGAAAGCGACGAAGTCCTGTTCGGAATCAGCCTGCTGGGGGTGGTGGTGCGGTCGGGGCAGATAGTCGGCCCGAGTTCGTATCTATCTCACAGTCGTCGTCGCGTGGAACTGAAAATTCAAACTCGCTCGCGTGTTTTGGGGTCAGTGGGTGCCTTCGCCCTGGCGGCCCCCGCCTGGCCCTCGTCAAAAGCCCGCATTGGGTGCCGGGAGAGGAGAGGCAGGCGTCGATCGGACCGACCGGCCGGGGCGCAGCGTGCCTGTGTGGGCGCGCGTCTGTGGATGTTATTCGGACTGAGAATAGCCGCCACCAAAGGCCTTGTGTGTGTGTGTGTGTGTGTGTGTGTGTGTGTGTGTGTGTGTGTGTGTGTGTGTGTGTGTGATCCCAAAAGCTTGTCCAAAGCCCGGTGGCATAAGGCACAACTGGACTGGTGGAAAGATCGATGGCATGTGGTGGTGCTTTGGTCGCGCTGTTTTTAGAACGGCTCTGTTCGGGCTTGGGCCGCTTTGGCTCTTCCGGTGACCTCATCGGGAGCCCCCATCGGGGGCCCCCCAGCGGGGCTGATGGAAGGGGGCGCGGTTCGAATTTCAGTTCGTTTCCATTGATGCCATTATTTGTTTCATCTTTTTATTGTGATCGAAAGAGAGGGGATCGGGGCTGTGGAGGCTGCTGCAGGGATGGTGGCGAGGGGGAAGGGGGATGACAGTTAGACCTTCTGCCCGCCGCGCGCGCACACGCACGCACTCACACACAGCTCAGCGTCTCTCTGGATGCCCATACTCGCACCCGCTGAATGGCTAGGGCAGCAATATATCCAGCATACATATACGCCCTGCCCAAACGCACGCGCCGGCACACTCACACTCACACACACACTCACACACACTCACGCACACACACACTCACACACACACACACACACTCACACACACACACTCGCATGAGTGTAGGGCGCTACGCGCCGCTAGCGCTGCCGCCGGCTTTCTGGTGCGGTGAGGTGGTGCGCTGATGGGGAGCCAATTTTGAATCGGAGCAGGCTATTTAATTAAAATGGCCCTCGCCTCTGGGCCGGCCGAGTGTGAGGGAAATAAAAGGTCGGTCGCTGCATGACCGGACTGCACGCCGCTCGGTGTGTGCGACACACTGCGTGACCGCCTGGCCGGGGGACCGCCCGAAATGGCACACTTTTCTACTTATTTTTTTCGCCCGGCTGTGTTTGGGGAAATATTTATTTTGAGTCGGATGTTATTTTTATCACCATCTCTGTTTTCTTTTACTCCCGGGCACCCGTTATCCACATAGCTTCGTCTCTCATTATCTGTCTCGTCCCTCCTCTCTCTCTCTCTCTCTCTCTCTCTCTCTCTCTCTCTCTCTCTCTCTCTCCCTCTCTCTCTCTCTCTCTCTCTCGAGGCGACGCGGTCCGGTAGTAGTTGACGCAGCACGGACTCCTGGTGTGGATATGTCACGCGGACGGTCTCGGCGGTGGCAAAGGAGAGAGAGGATGTGGTCGGTGTGGCCTACACCCTGGGGCTGCCGGGCTGGGCCGGGCTGGGCTGGCCCTCCCTTGTGTCTGCCAGACACTGTGCGCAGCGCCGCACAGCGCGCCACCACCGTCCTATTACCATGCAGATATTTTGGTCGCCTTTGTCGGCGCGGGCCAGCCGGCTCCGAACACGCCGCTCTGTCTCTCTCGCACTCCCGCTGGACTGCCCGTGAGTGCGAGAGAGACAGAGAGCTCCGTTTGGAAACGGCCTAGCGGTGCGGCAGCCCACCACCACGTCGTCTGCTGGCCGGGCGGTGCGGCAGCCCACCACCACGTCGTCTGCTGGCCGGCGGTCGCAGCCCACCACCACGTCGTCTGCTGCCGGGTGGTGCGCAGCCCCCACCAGTCGTCTGCTGGCCGGGCGGTGCGGCAGCCCACCACCACGTCGTCTGCTGGCGGCGGTGCGGAAAGCCCACCACCACGTCGTCTGCTGGCGGGCGGTGCGGCAGCCCACCACCACGTCGTCTGCTGGCCGGGCGGTGCGGCAGCCCACCACCACGTCGTCTGCTGGCCGGGCGGTGCGGCAGCCCACCACCACGTCGTCTGCTGGCCGGGCAGTGCGGCGCCCACCACTCGTCTGCTGGCCGGGCGGTGCGGCAGCCCACCACCACTTCGTCGCTGGCCGGCGGTGCGGCGCCCCACCACGCGCTGCTGGCCGGCGGTGCGGCAGCCCACCACCACGTCGTCTGCTGGCCGTGCGGTGCGCACCCACCCCACGTGTCCTGCCCGGGCGGTGCGGCAGCCCACCACCACGGCGTCTGCTGGCCGGGCGGTGCGGCAGCCCACCACCACGTCGTCTGCTGGCCGGGCGGGCGCTGCTGCGCTCAGGTAATGATAATAGCCTTGCTCTCGAACACCGTTCGAATCGAGGGTTCGAATACCGACGCGGGCTCTGTTTTTCGCGTCCAGGCGAAGTGACCAGGAGTCTAGTGCAGCCTGCCCCAAGCGGAGACACATAGTGGTCCCTGTTTTCCTCGTTTGAATGATTCAAGGCAAATATGTTCAGAGCTTGGTTCAGAGCTTGACAGGCGTCCATCAAGAACAGGCGGGGATACATGGAGGCGTCACACACACACACACACACACACACACACACACACACACACCAATGAAGACGCCTG
Source organism: Thrips palmi (assembly GCF_012932325.1). NCBI lineage: Eukaryota > Metazoa > Arthropoda > Insecta > Thysanoptera > Thripidae > Thrips > Thrips palmi. The sequence continues at coordinate 484,994 of NW_023144622.1, forward strand.
AAAGGTAGGCAAGAACCTGTTGTCCTTGTAGATAGGCAACATTGCGCGACATTCCCTTAACTCTTCTCACGAATCCTTCTCTGAAACCGCCCTTGATGAGGAATCAAACGGCAGCAACCGTCTCCCCTGCGAACGGCCAGCCATTGGTACCGCGTGTGTGCGGTTCGGCCCTTTGAGGCCGCGGCGCTCCAGGCGAAGCTCCAAGCGAAGCTCCAAGCGAAGCTCCAAGCGAAGCTCCGCGCGCGGACAGGTCGGGACGTCGGCACGGGTCCCCCACGGGTCCACAGTGGGCCGAGGAGGCCAAAAATCTGAACGCGTTTTGAGCTCCGGAGTCACTAAATGCACGGTAAAAACGGAGCCTGGTTTTTCCAGGAAGCCAATGGTGAAGGCATAGACAATTTCCAGGGAGTTCCTGGGAAAACCAGGAACCGTTTTTACCGTGTGGGACTTGAACCGAACGTGTGACCCCACCAACGGATTGCTCTCCGAACGAGGAATCCATTGGTGAAGTCACACGTTCAGTTCGAGTCCTGCTTAGCGACTCTGGAGCTCAAAACGCGTCTAGGATTTTGGCCGCCTCCACCGGTCTTCTGGCCCACTGTGGGGTTCCCCGGTGGCTCTGGCCGCCCTGGCCGCGCGGGCCGCTCGGGGCGGGGCGTCTTATCGGCGCTTCAATATTCATGGCCGCGCTACCCTGCCGTGTTTTGCGCGGAGCGGCGCGGAGCCTGTCGCCGGGACCATTACCGCGGGACGCGGCATAGGACGTCAGCGCCAGCCCGCCAGCCCGCCAGCCAGCCGCAGGGACGCCCTGGCCGATGTCATGTCAATGGTCTGCGTCATTTGTTATCAGGCGTCATGTTTTTGGCGCCTCCAGCCGCGGCAGCCGCGCGGATCAACGGTGCGGCCGCGACGCCGCGACGCCCACCGCGTCGACTCGCGTCACGCCGCGGGGTTTTGTTTGGCCTCGCGCCGTGAATGAAGCCTCCTCGCACCTCCGCCGTGCGCTCTCTCTCTCCTCTCTCTCTCCTCTCTCTCTCTCTCTCTCTCTCTCTCTCTCTGCCTCTTCTCGCTCGACGAGCGGCACTTCCGCATGCAAGCCCCGGGACTACCCGCCGGGCCCGCGCCGCGGGCCGCAAGGGAGGGGCACTGCTTTCAGGGCCTCCTCGCCTCAAAGTGAAATGTATCGGCAGAGTCAATCGCCCGGATAGCCTCTATGGCAGCGCACAGGGATGGATTAATGCTCCCACATTGGATTCTTCTTTTGCTTATCTTGAAAATCACCAACTCTTTGTCGCTCTTTGTCAAATTACTCCCCTCTGACATCCTTGTTTAGCAAGATTTCAAAACGAAACAAAAATTTGAAAACATTGGATACTTTTTTTGAGCTTGTTTCATTTTCCTGCCGTACCTGCCTCGTATAAATCAGGGGCCTCCACGGGAAATCCCTACGGGACGCAGCCAATGAGCTGGGAGACTGCTGGCTGAGGAGAGTTACCGTCAAGGGCCATACTTTTTCGGCGCGTGCCACAGTGGGACCCCATGAGCCAGCCCGAGTGCCACCCCGTGTGCCACCCCGTGTGCCACCCCGTGTGCCACCCCGTGTGCCACCCCGTGTGCCACCCCGTGTGCCACCCCGTGTGCCACCCCGTGTGCCACCCCGTGTGCCACCCCGTGTGCCACCCCACCTTTCACGAAGCCACCTGCAGCTGCAGAGTGATTGGACTCAGCAGCGCACCGCGTCACCCAACATTCCATAACGCTGATGAAAAACTTTCTCTCCACGGCGGCATTCTTCCTTCTTTCCTCGTTTTTTTTGTGTGGTCTATTTTTTTGTTTTATCTGGTGGGGAGTACGATCAAGTGGGTGAGCACGAGACTTTGAAACAAGGTAAAAGTTGGGGTGCTGCGCCATCCGCCACGGCGGCAGCGGGGACCAAGGAAGCCGCGATATCATTTCGTTTGCAAATAAATTATGGGGAGAAACAGTTCGCCCGCCCCGCCGCGAATCAGCCGAATCGGCGCCGCCGGAAACTTCCAGGAGCAGCAACGTGCACAGTTCCATTTTACCGTCGGTTTGGCTACTTTTGCGCAGCGAGGAGAAACACTTCCGGCCGTTCCATGACTCGGCCAATGCGCCGCCCGATACTGGGGCATTCCCTGCTCCGATCGGCTCAATCCAATTCGTTTACCCTGTTGGAAAGTCGCTTTAGACTTTCGGAAAGGAGGTAAGTGATGTTGTTCACCGTGGTGCATTCTTTGTCGATGGTTACTTTCGACACGTTGGCAAGAGTAGTTGGTGGAGTTGTGTCTTTGCCGTGTGTCGTCTGTCTTCTCATTCGTTTCCCGATTTTCGTTTTCGTCGCGCAGTCCGATGAGTACTGTTGAAAAAGTGCGATCTCCAAACGACACGCAAAGAAAGTTCGATGTCCTGTGGCGTCGCGAAGGTGCGAGACGTCTCGCCCCATGAGTGCGAGAGAGACGAACACAACTCAGGCTGCTGCAGGCCGGTCTGTCTTCTCCTCTCCCTCAAGACCGTGAGCGGCGTGAACACGGAGCCGTTTTGCCTTTGCGTCCCTCGAAAGGCCGATCCTGGCGGTCTATTTTGGTTAGCCGCCTCCCGCCTCCCCGGCCAGCCCCTCACAGATGGTCCCTCACAGATGGTCGCTCCGACGGCCCGATCCCTCCCTCCTTCCGAACTCACCTTCCCCCCCTTGCCCTCCGCCACTGGACCACCTGCCCGGCTCGGCACGGCCAGGCCCGCCTCGCTGCAGTGGAGGATCCAGAGGCGGCCTTCAGGGTGAGGGAATGAAAGGTGCCAAAAGTAGCACTTTTCGCTACTTACAGGGACACTGTGAGAAAAAAGTACGGAAAAAGTACGGAACATGTCTGGTCAATAATTTGCCTGGACCGTCCGTACTTGCCAACTACGGAACGTTCCGTACTTTTTTTCCGTACCCATTTACATTGGTTCATATGGAGCAAGTACGGAACGTTCCGTACTTTTCTCCGTACCTCCGTACAATTTTTTTCTGTACCATTCCGTACAAAAGTACGGAATTTTTTACAGTGGACAAAGTATGCATTTTGCCCACCTTTCGGGTGCTGGGGGGAATCCCCTACTCCACTCCCCCTCCCCTCCCATCTCCTCCCTGGATCCGCGCTTGGCTTCCACTGCACTAGCTGCGCTCGAAGCAGCGGCCGACTACGGGCCGCGAAAACGATTTGAATTTATTGTGCTTCGTTTGAAGTGAGGCCACTCTCCCCTATTGCATTCTTCGACGCCTTTCGGCGCCGGCGATTTTATTTTGTTTCCCCGCCGTCTGCACCGCCCCCCCCCCCCTCTCCCTGTTTCTTCCCGCCTTCGGGTCATTCCTGTCCAGATGATAGGAGAAAGCTATCAGTTTGCTGTATCGCCTCGGCAGGCCAACGCCCAATCGTCAGGGTCTCTGCAGCCTCGTAAAGACGTTGCAACCCCTCTCCCTCCCCTCCCCCACCCCTCCCCCTCCCCTCCCCTCCCCTCCCCCCTCTCTCTATCCGCGTTCCGCCCCTGGATCATCCATAATATCGAAGCGGCATCTGAAGGCCTGCCGGGAGAGAAGGGCGGGGCGCCGCTGGACTGCACGAACCAGCGCGGAAAATTAAAGGACATTTTGACAGGCTTCTTGTGTCCTCGGTCGAGACTGTGTGTGTGTGTGTGTGTGTGTGTGTGAGTGTGTGCCCATCATCCCTCTTCGTCATATCGCCCCTTCGATATCTCGACGTGGGGCGTCGGCTCGACTACAAAGTCACCCACCGGCCGGCAGAGCTTTTGCCACGCGGGGCGTTGTGACGCTAGGATTCCAGATCAACCCCCACCCCCTTTTTCGGCCGTGGTCACACTTCTTGTTTGTACGTACCGCCTTTTCGGTCGGAAGACTTCCATTTTTTACCGTCCTGGCGCGCGGTTGTGTGGAAAAATGACCCAGTCCGTCTCCCGGCCGCGTGTCTGCGCGTGAATGTTTTCGGAGCGGTTCCGGTGTTGATCTTGGGTCCAAAATGATGTGTGCCCGAGTCGGACTGACGACCTGCTTCCGCGCGGCAGCGGCGGTCCGGTGTGTGTGTGTGTGTGTGTGTGTGTGTGTGTGTGTGTGTGTGTGTCAGTGTGTATGTGTGTGTGTGTTTCCGCCTGCGACGTGCGGACAAACACTAACAGGGTCAAGCAGTGTGTGTCGTCTGCCCGCCCTCCTCCTCCTCCTCCTCCTCCTCCTCCTCCTCCTCCTCCTCCCCTCCTCCTCCTCCTCCTCTCCTCCTCCCTCCTCCTTCCTCCTCCTCCTCCTCCTCCTTCTCCTCCTCCTCCTCCTCCTCCTCCTTCTCCTCCTCCTCCTCCTCCTCCTCCTCCTCCTCCTTGTCGCTGCCCGCCCTTCCCACGCTGTTCCATTCCACCCTCTAGAGGCTCTGGACAGAGGCGGGCACCTGGGGGACGGCTGGCTACACTACTGGCCCGGCAGCCTTGGCTTGTCAATGACTGTCCGTCCGTCTGTCACGTCCTGCCGTCAGAGAGAGAGAGAGAGAGAGAGAGAGAGAGAGAGAGAGAGAGAGGAGCGAGAGAGAGAAGCGACGACGTTCTCCCATATCAAGCTGAAGACTTGAATGGCGAGGATTTACAAAATGGCCAAAAACTGGAAACATTTGAAGAAACCTTGTTGAAACTCCTCGTTCATCTATGTAA
>NW_023144622.1:492374-497374 GCF_012932325.1 Thrips palmi
TGCGGTAGGGACGCGCCCCGCAGCCACTAGCAGTGGAGTGGCGCTGTGGTGGCCGCCCCGCCCCGCCCCGCCCCGCCCCCCCGCTGCAGGGGAAATTTTAAATTATTTTGCAGGGCATTTAGGAATGCAGCCCTTTGCGTTGCGCTGCGGCGTTGCGCTGCGGTTCACGTGGCCCGCTTTGCCCGCCCTGCAAACCCCACCGCTGCGCAACTGGTGAAGCATGTGGAGAGAGAGACAGAAAGAGAGAGAGAGAGAGAGAGGAGGGGGCGCAGGTGTGCGCGACTTCAATGCGTCCCACGCACGCCCCGACTGGGTGTGTCGCGTCGCGACGGCGCGGGGCTACCCCCTGGACTTCCCCCCCCCCCTTTTCTCTCTCTCTCTTTTCTTTTTCCTCTTTTCCCCTTTCCCCCTTCTCTCTCCCCCTTCTCCCCTTCTCTCTCTCTCTGAGGCGACTGCATGTTTAACCGCACCGGCCGATCACCTGCCCGTGGGAGTCTGGATGAGGATGAATGCGTGCCGGGGGTGTCTTCACGCGCGAGTCCGCGGACGGTCTGGCCGGCATGGCGTGGCCGGATCAGCCGTCCGCCGAGGCCGGGATGTATACATCAGCGCGTTGTTTTGATGTGACCGCTGGGAGAGGCGCGGCGCCGTGGTCGCCGTGGCGGGGCGCGTCACAGTGGGCCAGAAGACCGTAGGCGGCCAAAACTCTAGACGCGTTTTGAGCTCCAAAGTCGCGAAACAGGCCTCGAACAGAACGTGTGACCCCACCAATGGATTCCTCGTTCGGAGAGCGATCCATTGGTGGGGTCACACGTTCGGTTCGAGGCCTGTTTAGCGACTCTGGAGCTCAAAACGCGTCCAGAGTTTTGGCCGCCTCCACCGGTCTTCTGGCCCACTGTGCGGGTAGGCCCGGCACGCCTCGCGCCGCCTGTCGCCTTCGTCGCTCTGTCTCTCTCGCACCTATACGGGACGCCCCTCGAGTGCGAGAGAGACAGAGCAACGAAGGCCGCCCTATCGGAATCAGTCTACTGTATGGAGAACAAGGTGGACGCCACCGCCCTGCCCCGTTCTCAGCTGACCCACCAGTGTACCGCACCTATGCCGAAAAATGGTTTCACGGAGCAACGCTGAGACGGCCTTTGTCGCATCCTCTGTTTAGTTAAAGAAGCAGTCGTTGCAAGCCGTTCCCCTTCCCGATAAATATAATGCGAACGTTTCACAGCTTCCTATGCGTTTACCCCTGGAAAAGTGTGATCTCGTCCCTGCTCTTGGACACTGCGAAAGTCCGCGCCTCGGAGGTCGGAAGTCGCCTCCGGTCGGAACTAGGCTTGACTGCCTTTAGCGGTGTGTTGCCAGCTCCTTGGTGGTCCTGGCCAGGCTGGCGGGCCAGCCACCACACTGCCTGCAGGCTCAGCCCAAGGCCCGGCCCAGCCTCGCGGATTCGTCTTCATTTCCCCGACAGCCTGCACTGCGCCATTGCACCGGCCGGCCGGGCCGCCCGCTCTGCAGCAGCAAGGCTTGCCTACTCCCCCCCCCCTCCTTCTCCCCCTCACCTACCTGCGCTTCCCCTGAGCCGCGCTGCTCCGCCGCACCACCCGCAAGTCTGTCTTCTCGTCGCTGATGTCCCTTTTTTTTCGGTACCGTCTCGGATTTGAACCCGTGTCCCCCTGCGCTCCATATTTCACGAGCACCGCACTTTATTATTCCATCTTGCAGTGTGCGGTGCGAATTTAATTACCTCGTCGCCGTGATGGGCGGGGCGGGGCGGGGCGGGGCGGGGCGGGGCGGGCGGGGCGGGGCGGGGCGGGGCGGGGCGGGGCGGGGCGGGGCGGGGCGGGGCGGGGCGGGGCGGGGCGGGGCGGAGCGGGCGGGGCGGGGCGGGGCGGGCGGGGCGGGGCGGGGCGGGGCGGGGCAAGGCGGGGCGGGGCGGGGCGGGGCGGGCGGGGCACGGGTACCGCCTTGGAGGTAGGCCGGCCCGCCGAACGTTCGTGTTGGCCGGCACAGCCTATCCCAGACTTCACAGGCGCTCGCTGCGCGCTCAGCAGACTGATTCCGAAGAATTATTCACTGCAAAAAATTCCGTGGTTTGGCACGGAAAATGTACGGGAAAATGGGGTACAGACGGGTACGGAAAAGGTACGGACCTTCTGTACTGGTTCTCTGTGGTCCCCATAAGGATCTCTTGTAAACGGGTACAGAAATCATGTACAGAACCTCCGTGGTTGGCAAGGTACGGACGGTCCAGGTAAAAAATTGACCAGACATGTTCCGTGTAATTTCTGTACTTTTTTCTATCAGTGTTTCGTCGCTCTGTCTCTATGGCACTCATGTGGGTGACCCACACTGAAAAACCAAACGTGGTCTAGTCCGCGCCAACTGGTGTGGTCAAATGGGTGCCATTTTGACCACATCAGTTGGTGTGGTCTAGACCACGTTTGGTGCAGTCTAGACCACGTTTGGTGCAGTCTAGACCACACCAAACGTGGCCAAACGTGGTCTAGACCGCACCAAACGTGGCCAAACGTAGTCTAGACCACACCAACTGATGTGATCAAAATGGCACCCATCTGACCACACCAGCGGTGCGGTCCGGACCACGTTTGGTTTTTCAGTGCGGGAGGTGCGCGAGGGACGGAGCGAGCCGAGAAAATCCGCCACAAATCTGCTTCTAAACGGTGACGCCGTGCCCCGCCGCTTCGCCGAAATCCACTAGAACAGCAAGCCTCGCACTTCGCCTCCGCCGCTGCTGTTGACTCATCTCAACTTTGTTTCAATTTAACTTCACCATTTGGCGGAGTGGTGAAATGAGTGCGATCGAGACGTGGTGGTGGCGGTGGCGGCAGCGGGGCGGCGCGTAGGTGCGCCGGAGTCGGCACGCCTGGCTCTCACGGGAAGGGGGGGGGGGTAGATATTTGCCGTTGGATTGGTATTGAATCTGGAGGCGTCTCTTGGCCGGTTTTCATCAGCTGGTCAAGGTCGAGGTGCGACACATCGCGTAGAGGAAGGAACCCCGTTCGTCCTTCCATCCACCCCCAACAAAACTCAAAGAGATTTAGCTTGAGAGTTATTATCTGGACAAATGGTCGTATTTCGTTGTGAAAATTAAACGGACGCACAGTGGGCCAGATGACGGGTGGAGGCGGCCAAAACTCTGAACGCGTTTTGAGCTCAAGAGTTGCTAAATAGGACTCGAACCGAACGTGTGACCCCACCAATGGATTCCTCGTTCGGAGAGCAATCCATTGGTGGGGTCACGCGTTCGATTCGAGTCCCATTTAGCGACTCTGGAGCTCAAAACGCGTCCGGGATTTCGGCCGCCTCCACCGGTCTTCTGGCCCGCTGTGGGACGCCAAGGTTTTGGAGCGCGGCTCGGCGGCCGGCAAGCAGGTGTGGCGGTTTATTAATCGCCGTGCCGACGGCTGTGAGTCGATGGCCGTGTTTACGACAATATCCGCTCGGCCGAGGCGGCGCGGCGCAGCAGGCCTAGCGGGGCCGGCCGGGCCGGCAGGAACACCGGTGATGAAATATTAATGAATTCTTATCTGGCGAGCGCCCTGCGCCCTTGGCTCCACGCAGCCATAGCGCAGCCTAGCGTCTCTCCCCTCCCCGTCCTCCCGGCCCCTTCCGCTGCTTTATCGACAAGTAATTCTGTGAAAAGCTCTCTCTCTCTCTCTCTCTCTCTCTCTCTCTCTCTCTCTCACACTCCGTCGAGGTTCGGCAGAATTCTTTCGCTCTCCCGGTGATTGACATCCGCTCGGCAATAATTTTTTTATTGTTTCCCTTTTTTGACAGCGTCACGATGATAGGCGCCATTCTTGGCGCCTCTAAAAGTGAAATTCTTGCGGCTGACAAGTGGCTCTTTTTTTCTGTGTTGCAGTTTGGGTCGTCCGCATGCCGCCGTCGTGGGCTCGGCTCTGAAAGAGGTAGGCTGGGTTCACGGATTCCACGAGAAAGAACGCACTGGTTCGAGCAGCACTGCGTGGTTGGAGCTGTAATCATGAATATCATTTTTAGAACGAGGAAGGAAGGCGTCTTTGTCCAAATTTTAGTCAGGAAGGCCTTATGAGCCATTTTAGTGTGGTCTGTTCCCTCTCAAATCTGAGTGATTGGTTGACAGAGAACATTCGGCATTAGTGCGGTAAAAGAATTCTTTATCCAAATTTGAGTGATTCAGCCTATTTCGCTCATACTGACCATTTCATTCTCGGTGCTTTGGCTTGATTGCACTGACTGTCCTGACCATAACTGCCGATGTTCGGCCTGCGGTATCAATCATGCATACGATGTTAAGAAATGCATTGGCGGTGCGGAGCCACTGGCCATGGATTCCTGGGCAGTCTTCGGGCTTCAGGCCACAGACTGATCCCGAGAGTCGTTTTCCGTCGCTCTGTCTCTCTCGCACCTATATGGCACGCCCCATGAGTGCGAGAGAGACAGAGCGACGAAAACGACTCTCGGAATCAGTCTCCTGAGCTCTTCGTCCGTAGTTGAGAAAGAAGTTGAAGGTGATGCGCTGTGGCAGCGCTGCATCTCCCTATCACTGGCGCGTTACTCGCTCCTTTTCACCTGTAGACTGATTCGGAGAGTCGTTTCCGTCGCTCTGTCTCTCTCGCACTCATGGGGCACACCTTGTAGGTGCGAGAGAAACAGAGCGACGGAGAACGACCCCGGAATCAGTCTGCAGACCCTATCCGGCCCTCCGATACTCCTCATCCCCTTGCCTGCCCTAACTTACTGCCCTGCTTTTCAATCCCATCGCATAGGCCGGCACCGCACCTCGCCCCACCGACACCCCGCCCCGCCCGGGCCATCTAGGCCCCACCGCTCTGTCTCTCTCGCACCTGAACGAGACGCCCCATGAGTGCGAGAGAGACAGAGCGACGACTCTCGGAATAAGTCGACGGAGGCCGTGGCTGCCACATCCCCTCGGCGGTGCGGCTAAGTTACTGTTCGTAAGTCGGCCTGCTGACTTGCCTCCCCTCCCCCACCCATCCTGGCCG
>NW_023144622.1:502374-601110 GCF_012932325.1 Thrips palmi
GTTGATAGGGTAATCCTCTTAGGATCCTGACTGTGACCCACTGAACCACCGAATGAGTGGTCAGTCACATAGAACCGCACTGTTAAAAAAGCCGAAAAGGTACGGCTAGACCGTACCTCACGGTGTACAGAACAACTGTACCTAAAAACCGTGCTTCCCATTAGAGCCCATGTTATAACCCTACTCCGTACCCCAAAAGCCGTACTGGCTGAGGTACGGTGGTACCAGGCAAATTGACCATCAGACTGTGCCTGTGCCTTTCCCCGTGGATTTTTTCTACAGTGCGAGATGGAAAATCCATTGATTCGACGTGGAATCGATGGAAAATCAAAATCCATCGATCCCTCGTCGAACCGATGTCGCAATTCTCACGTCTCTCGTTTTTTTCGCGTTTCCCCTCGGTCCATTCCATGTTGTTGTCTTCGGCTTGTTACCGGCCGCGCCTCGGGCCGGGCGACGCGCAGCGCCGCGTGCCGCCCCAAGTTTGGGGCACAAATTTCTCCGGGTTGATTTACGCGCGCTGTCGTGTGCCGCGGTTCTAAAACTAAATCGCGAATACTTCCTGGCCGCGCCGGAGGGCCGGCGAGGCGCCGCCTGCCGCCAGGCAGCCGCCAGGCATGCCAGAGATAGTATATCAGGCCGTAAACCAGGTGAACACGTAACTCCGAGGCGCGAAAGCGCGAGAGAGCCGCGAGAGGGCCGCGAGAAAGTGGCGGGAAAGCGGAGGAAAACCGAGTGAGAGTCGTGAAAAGCAGCGGGAAAGCCACGGGAGAGTCTTGAGAAAGCAGGCGGAAAAGCCACGGGAGAGCCTTGAGAAATCCGTAGGAAAGTCGTGGGAAAGCCGCAGGAGAGCCTTGAGAAATCCGCGTAAAACTGTGCGAAATCCACGGCAAAACCGTGGGACAGCCGTGGAAAAGCAGCAGGAGAAATCCAGGGAAAGCGTGGAAAAGCCGTGAAAAAAAAAACCGCGGGAAAGCCTCGTGACGGCAGAGCGTTGCTTGAGACTTCCGGCGGCCGATGGTTGCCGCCTCCTTCCTCCTTGTTCAGCGACGTCTTGTCGTCGTTCCTGCTTTTCATTTCTCATTTTTTTTTTTTAACCCTTGATTACGGACTGATTGGCTTCGGCTGCGCTAATCATTTCCCCCGAATCGAAAGATGGAAATGGAATTCGTCGAGGGCCGTCTTGGCGGCGTCTTCATTTTCGCTCCCATTTTCTTGTATTTTCCCCCCTCTGTGTTGTCATTGTCCGCCGGCAATGCGAGGGACTCGGGGATGTGCCGACCGATTCCGGGAGTCGTTCTCGTCGCTCTGTCTCTCTCGCTCTCATGGAGCGTCGCGCATGGGTGCGAGAGAGACAGAGCGACGAAAACGACTCTCGGAATCAGTCTGCTGGGGCCTTGCACTGCAAGAAGCCCCTCGCTCGCTCGGACGAGGCGGACCGAGGCGGACGAATCCAAGTCGATGAACCTAGTGCGCCGTGCGCCGCCATGTTGGCGGTCTGTGCAGGGCTTCTATCAGGCCATGTGCAGATCAACGCCCCCCTCCCCCCCCCCCCCCCCCTCCCCTTCCCCCAGCCTGGTCCGCGGCAGGCAGGCGTGCCCGCAGCCTTCAGCGGACCAGCCAGCGTGATGTAACGGTCCCTGCATTTCGCGAGCCATTTCGAGCTCCATGGCGGGGCGTGCTGTATGATGCAGGGTGTGTACACTGGTAAAAGTGTAGTTCTGCGCTGCATTCATGCACAGGACTACGCTAGAAGGGCCTGACGCCCTGCTTTTGAAGCGCACAACAACGCTTCGAGGCATTGCCAGCATTTCTCCCGGGTAAGAGCATTTCTCCCGGCCGGAATGGGACGGATTGGGGATGGATGACAAACAAGAGAAAGCCGCCTTCGGTGGCCTTCGGGGTGCGGCTGTGCGGTTTGGTTTCGTGATCGGAAACGTTACTACATCGCCCGTGCCTCTCGGTGCCCATTGCCCCTCCCACGCCATGACACCCCCATCCCTTCTGGGCGCTGCGGCCGCGCGGCACGGCACGGCACGGCAGGTAGAGGGGTGCAGTGGTGCCCCCTGCCCCTGCTACTTGCCCCCGGAACGGATGGGACTCTCAAATCTAATTTGAAGAATGGAGTCGGTACGGCGAGCGGCGCTTCCTGCTCGCTGGGGGGATGAGCGGCACCATCATCGCCGTGGTGCCGTTTGGTCGCCCCACCCCACCCCGCACCCCGCCCCACCCCGCCCACCCCCCCGCCCCACCCCCCCCGCCCCACCCCACCCCACCCCACCCCGCCCCCCCCACCCCTCCCCACCCGCCCCCCCACCCCACCCCCCGCCCCACCCCGCCCCACCCCGCCCGCCCCGCCCGCCCTGCTGTTCCCTGCCCTGCTATGCCCTGCCCACGCCCACCCCGCCCCGCCCGGCCTTCTGTTTATTCCATTTACCATCACCACATTAATGTTTCCCTTTTTTACTTCGTCATTATTACCGGGTCGTCTTAATTCCGCCTTTTTCCCGGGCCGTCCCGGGGCGTTCGCTCGGGGCGGCCAAGTCCGAGACTGCAGCCTAGCCAGCCAGGCGAAGGCGAGCCTGCAGACTGATTCTGAGAGTCGTCTTCGTCGCTCTGTCTCTCTCGCACCCGTAAGAACGCCCCGTGAGTGCGAGAGAGACAGAGCGACGAAGACGACTGCTTGCCGCCTTGCGCCTTTCCGCCTGGAGGGCCTGGAGGCTCCGCTCGCTGCGTTATTCCGTTTGATGACTAGAAGGCGCGGCACGGTGCGCGTTGACGCGCTGGCCGGGCCCAAAATCACGGCCTGCGCGCTCGTCCGTCGCTCGGTCTCTCTCGCACTCATGGGGCGTCCCGTAGGGGTGCGAGAGAGACGGAGCGACGGGAGCGCACTGTTCGGGATCAGCGCACTGTGCAGCGAGCGATTCCGGTTGTTTTCTTCGTGTCTCTTTTGACAGTGGCGCGCGCCGCGGAGGTTCTTGACTCGAAGCCTCCGCGCTACCGTTGTCGTTCCCACTCTCATTGGTGCCCTCTCTCGCTCTCGTGTTACAGGTGGCCGAGGGCTGACGGGACTGTGATGGAAGCGGCGTCCTTCCCCACGCGAGCGGCAGGACACCGGGTGAGTTGTCGCGCGCGACCGCCCTGTAGGCTCACTTACAGCACACTGAATGTTATGTACAATTTTGTACGAGACGTCACAGTTTTTTGCGCAAAAGAAATTTTCGAACATTTTTTTTGTACGAAAAACTGCACATTTTTCGCCATTTTTGTACAAAATTTTGTACAAATTTGTGTGAAAAGTTCATGTGCACAAAAAACTGTGATGTCTCGTACAAAATTTGTACAAAAACATTTGGTTGAACAGTGCTGTCTCTCTCTCGCACTCGCAGGACGTCCCGCGGTGGTGCGAGAGAGACAGCGTGGACAGCACACTGTTTCCGTGAGGCATTTTCGTCGCTCTCTCTCTCTCTCTCTCTCTCTCTCTCTCTCTCTCTCTCTCTCTCTCTCTCTCTCTCTCTCACTCTCACTCACTCTCACAGCTATACGGGGACCCCCCATGAGTGCGAGAGAGACAGAGCGACGAAAACGACTAAGAGTCAGTCGAGCGATTCAGAAGAGTCGCATCCTCGCTATGTCTCTGTCACACACATGTGGTTCTTCACGAGGGTGCGAGAGAGACACAAGGCACACCGATCCTGAGTCCGCAGCGCCACGCAGCCCAGCGTGTTGTGCGTCGGCTCGGCCCTTTGGTGGCCCTTTGGGCGGCGACCCTTGACGGCGTCCTCGCGGCGGCTCACCGCACGCCCTGTCCTTGGTGTTTGCAGCGCTTGCAGAGCGCGTGCTGGCCGACTCCGGCCCGGCCTTCAGGCGAGCCTTCCGGGGTGCCATCGCCGTCGGGGCCCTGAGGGTGAGGCTGTGATGCTCTTGTGTCGGGTGTCGTGCGGCGACCGGCGCCGCGCTCCGCCACCCCACCACCACCGCCTCCCCGCCCCCTACCCTGGACCCGCCCCCGCGCCTGGACCGCCTGGACGCGCCGCGGGGCCGGGCAGGGCCGCGCCCGTCATGTTGCTGCTGGACCAGCGGGCCCCCGGACGTCCCCTGGGCCCCCTCGGTCCCCTCGGCGTGCTGGGGCCCCCGCTGGGGCTGCCGCTGGGACAGCTGGGGCGCCGCCGCGCGCTCGTCAAGGTGTTCCAAGCCCTGCTGGTGCTAGTGCTGCTCTTCACCATCGGCATCAACATCATGTTCATCCTGGACACGAGCAGGCGCCTGCAGGAGGAGGCCCTGCGCACTGGTGAGTGTGGCTGGACAAGTGTCCGGGGTCTTTGCACCTTTCCGAGTCATTTCCAAGCGCGGATGCAAGTGTTCCCCTCCCCTCCCCTGCCCCTAGATATCCACCTGGAAGGTAGGCAAAAGCAACACTTTGCTCCTGTACTTAGACAAAAGGTGATGTCCCCTCCCCCCCCCCAGGTGCGGATCCAGAAACGGATTGAGGGGGGGGGGCGTCGCAAAAGTTGCCTATCTACATGGCCAATGTGCGACTTTTTGCCTACCAGGGGGGGGGAGGGCTGAATCCGCACTTGTGCCACCACCACCCCCCCTTTCCCCTCTAAGGGCTGGTTCTGGACCCGCCACTGGCCACCTGATTGGCTCGGTGTCTCTGCTGCAGGGGACTCGTCCGAGCTGGTGAGCGGCGAGGCTCGGCACAACAGCCTGCGGCTGCAGGAGAGCCAGGCCAAGTCGCTGGTCATCGACGTGGTGTCCAGCCAGACCAGGGTGGCCGTGTCCGTGGACGGAGCCACGGTGAGTACTCTGGAAACTGCCGATGCACTGCCAATCCAAGTCTGAGACAGTCTCACACTTGTAGGTGTGCGACAATTTGTCTCACGCTTACATGTGTGAGACACGCTTGTCTCACGCTTGGAAGTGTGAGACATCGATGTCTCACACTTGCAAGTGTGAGACACGGTTTGTCCTACACTTGCAGACGTGGGTCCCGTGGCATTGAACCACAGAGCTAGCATAGGCAGCAAGTGTGGTACAAACCGTGTCTCACACTTGCAAGTGCGAGACTTTGTGCAAGAGTGAGACAAACGTGGCTCACACTTGTAAGCGTGAGACAAACTGCCCCACACTTACAAGTGTGAGACTGTCTCACACTTGGATTGGCAGTGTGGTTTTCCATTTGTAAACTACGGAGTTAGTGTTTGAACCGCGGGTCGGTGCTGCTCGCAGATCCTGGAGGACGCGGAGCCCCACAAGGGCCGCGGCGTGCACGTGGTGGTGCTGCACCAGGCGTCGGGCAGCGTGATGGCGGCGCGCGTGTTCGACACGTACTCGCCGCACGAGGACGACGCCATGGTGCTGTTCCTCAACATGGTGTCGGCCGGGCGCATCATCATCTTCGCCATCAAGGACGAGGGCTCCTTCCAGATGAAGTCCCCCGCGCGCGACCTGCTGCGCCGCCTGGGCTCGGCCCACGCGCCCGCCATCGGCTGGAGGGGCATGTGGGCCATGGTGAGCCAGAAGGCGAGCGACGGCGGCCCCGGCGGCCGCGTCCTGGGGGAGGGCCAGAGCAGCAGCAAGGAGTTCAACACGTGGGGCGCGCCCGTCACCCTGCAGGTCGAGGTGCCCCTGCTCTCCGTCGAAGGTCAGTATGTACCCACGTCGCACAGTGAGCCAGAAACCGGTGGAGGCGGCCAAAATTCTTGACGCATTTTGAGCTCCCGAGTCGCTTAACAGGACTCGAACCGAACATGTGACCCCACCAATGGATTCCTCGTTCGGAGAGCAATCCATTGGTGGGGTCACACGTTCGGTTCGAGTCCCATTCAGCGACTCTGGAGCTCAAAACGCGTCTAGAGTTTTGGCCGCCTGCGCCGGTCTTCTGGCCCACTGTGCGTCGGTTCCCGGTCATCCGTCGGAAGAGAACGACTAGATGCCGCTAGATGCAGTTTTCGTTAGCGAACGCGAGAGGCTCCGGCTTTATGGGTTATGGTGTACACTGTGGCTGCTTTGCCCTGGCACACCGTGCACGAAAGGCACGGCAGCCGTCTCTTCTCCAAGGCGCGGGTAGGCAACCCCCACCTCACACTGCCTCCCAGTGCTGCAGGTCGCCTACCCGCAGCATATGAGAAAAATACTGCACACTGTAAAAACGTCGCTAACTTCTTCTTTTTTTTCACAGAGAGTGAATGCAGTTGGCCAGAGACGGAGGAAAATCGTCGTCGGAAAGAATTTTGCAACCACATAGAAGGCTATGGGAGTGTGTGCAGTTGCCAGGATCCTGCACCCATCATGTTCAGCCCAGAACCAGTAGGTGTCAGTTACTGTCATTATCAACGAATCAAAGTAATTTTCTCTTATGATTTGATCGTGAAATCCTTTTGTTTTGTCTTTTTTCAGATTCCTAACAATCAAGTGAAAAACGTTCCAGTAGCAATTATTGCAAGTAATCGTCCACATTACCTGTATCGAATGCTTCGGTCACTATTGTCAGCCAGAGGGGCACAACCTGAAATGATCACAGTTTTCATTGACGGTTATTTCTCTGAGCCCATGGAAGTGACCCAATTGTTCGGACTCAGAGGTGTCCAGCACACTCCCATTGGCACCAAGAATGCTCGTATCTCACAGCATTACAAAGCAGCACTTACGGCCACTTTTAATTTATTTCCCTCTGCCCAACATGTCATAATCGTAGAGGAAGATCTAGATGTCTCACCGGACTTTTTTAGGTAGGCAGAAGTGCAGTTTTCAATCTTGGGTCCTTTCTCCTATTTTATTGTATTTTATTCAAATGTGTCACTCTGAATTTAAAAAATACAATCTTCTCTATTGCAGCTATTTTAGCCAGACTGTTCATTTATTGGATGAAGATCCATCACTCTATTGTATATCAGCTTGGAATGACCAGGGGTATGAACATACAAGTGATGATCCTTCACGTTTGTATCGAATAGAAACAATGCCTGGTTTAGGCTGGATTTTGAAACGGTCCATTTACAAAGAGGAGTTAGAACCCAACTGGCCAACTCCAGAGAAAGTAAGAAATCCTCTGCTACGTATGTGAAAAATTATTGTTACTTCATCTACTAACAATATGTTTTTTTCTTGGTAGATGTGGGATTGGGATATGTGGATGAGAATGCCTGAAGTTAGAAAAGGTCGAGAGTGTGTTGTACCAGATGTTTCTCGCACTTATCACTTTGGCTCATCAGGGCTGAATATGAATTCATACTTTCAAGAGGTTTACTTCAAGCAACATTCTTTTAACACTCAAAGCTATGTGCAACTGATAAATATTGACAGGTAAAGTGTGGTTCATTTCAGTTACAATTATTAACAGAATTGAGAAAATTTAAGTGCTAACCCGTCGGTCTTTTGCTACACAGTGTGAAGAAGTTAAAATATGAGCGTCAGATATGGAGAGATTTGAAGCATTCAATACCTTTAGATCATTCTAAAAATCCCTGTGATGAAGACTTTGTCCCTGATAAAAAAGTGAGAATTTATTTCAATAAAATGTTCAAGTATGAAGGACTACCATAATATGTTTATGTGATAATCTTATTATGTTCTAGGGGGAAGTGTATGTTCTCTATATAAAAATGGAATCTCCCAAAGATTTTGTCACATGGCTTCAAGTGGCCAAGGTAGTATTTCTTTTTCGATTTGAAATTTGCGTCTGGCACATTGTTTGGACTACCTTAGTAATCACCATTTCAACAGTGTTTCAGAATTTGGGACCTTGATGCAAGAGGATATCATAACAGCATGTGGAGGATGCGAATGAAAGGCAGTGATGTCATGGTGATTGGTGTTCCCAACTCTGAGTATTCGTAAGTATGATTGAAATTTATTCCTTTTTCTCCAAGACTGTTACACACCACATGACATGAATTTCCTTTCCGTTACTTCTTCAATAGGAGGTTTAAACCAGTCAACGTTACGCTTCTGTCACTGGAAACACCAAAGGAGAAATTGAAGGTCAGATAGCATATCCGAAGATGGACGCCCTTGCCGTCCATGCTGATTCAATTGGACTAAGTCAGCAGTGATTTTTAAATTTCCTGATAGTCAGGGAATGTGATTATATTTGTAAAATGTGCCGAAAGTGTTAATTTTATGATAATTTAATGATTGTGAAGGTTAAATGAACCCGACTGACAATAATGATTGGACTATTGCATTTATGTGTATACGTCTAGAGATACTATGTACTTACTGCTGTTCTGCTACAGCAATTTGAACATAGCTTTCATTTATTTTTATTACTCTATTGTTTCAATGTTTGCCCTCGATTTATTTTTCCTGTTTTTGTTTAACAAAAGAGGTGAAACTTTACTGTAGTCATTTGCAGCACACCCGGCCATTTGTATGATCATCGGTGCCAAAGACATATAGTTATTGTTGAGATGTATGTAATTATATTTTTTATTGTTTGATGTGGCTTACTGTACAGTGTTCAAAGCTGTGCGCAATGTCTATTGGTTATTACTTATAGAAGAAGTATGAACTCAGCTACTCACATGTTAAAATTTACTGATGTTCTCAAGCTGTTACTTGATAGTGCATTGATTTTGTGAGCTATGCATGAGTTGCAGGCATTCTAGACTCTTTATTTCTCTTAAAAACTGATTCTTCAATACAGCCAATGACTAAATGTAATACTGCAATATGTGAGAACGAGTGGCGGAACCCAGTGTTAAATGGATTAATTATTCATTCATTCATGGTGTGTAGACCATGATAAGCAGTCAAATTGACAATTCATCACAAAACTAATCACTTACCATCATATCAGGCATAAGCAATTTGCCTTAGTTTTTAATTGGTTCCTTCGTTACAGATTAAAAATAATTTTAAAAAATATGTTGTTTCTAGGTAAGATAGAAAATGAATTTTTAAAGAAATGAAATGTAGCAAATACATGATCAAATTACTGTCTGTATTTTTGGAAATCTAATGTTATTAATTTGCTCCATCCGTGAACTGAATTTTGGCCCTGAGTGGCATGAGATGAGGTCCGATAAACCCTACCCTAGTGGTATCGTATTCTTGTTAAGACTACAAAGAGCTGAATGAAATTTCTGATTTGAAAGTGACATGTTTTTGTTCTGCAAACCTTCTCCTCTACTTTCTTCACGAAAGAAAAAAGTGGGGAAAAAAATTCACAGAACTCCCAGAACAAATTGCAGGTCTTCCCTGTGACGTGTCAAAGGGGTGGTCTACCTTCCGGGCGCTGTGCCGCAGAGGGTAAAGAAATAGGTTCAACAATCCCGGGCGAGGCTCACAGGGACATTTCAGGTCACCCAATCTCTCTACCCTGTCTACTGCCATCCGAACAGTGCAGTGTGATCTATCTGAGAGTGGAACTGTGATTGGGATGCTCCGACAGGTGATCCCACAATGCGGTCGGTCCGGTCGCTGGTCGGTCGGACAGTCGATCAGTAACATCACCAACCGTCGGCTACGGCAAGAGCGTCACGCAGAGAGGAAGGACCTTGGTTCGATACCCAGCCCCTTCATTCTTTTTCTTCGTTACCGCTTCCCCTACGATGAGTCAGAGTTAAGGCTCCCATAGCAAGTTTAACGGTGGTTCAGTGGGCAAAAGCTTCAGCCACTACGACAAGGGTGTAGGTTCGAATCCTCGTCACACATGTATCTTTTCATCAGTTTAGCACTTGAATTTGGTTCGATGGGTGCAACTTTCGGGGCGACCACTTGTATGCCAAGTTGGTGGCCGAGGATGCTTAGGTGGCGGACGCAACGTGATGAGTCGGGGTTCGAATCCTCGACGCGATTCTGTTTTCCAAGTTAGCGGCTCCTCTCTCGTACCATCAGTACGAGTTTCGGACTACTTAGTAGAAGAGAGGCGATGGCCGAGGGTGCTGAGGCGTCGTTCTCCGAGAGAAAGGCCCGGGTTCGAATCCCGGACACTTTGACTATTTTCCAAGTTTGTGGCTCTACCATGGAGCCATCAGTACGAGTTACGATTTAGGCAGCTACAAGGTAGTCGGTGGCCGAGGGTGTTAAGGTGTCGGTCACCACTAGAGAGGTCTGGGTTCAACTCCCAGACGAGGCCGAATACAGGAAGGGGCCGGCATGAGAAGGACCTGGGTTCAACTCCCAGGCGAGGCCAAATACAGGAAGGAGCCGGCATGAGAAGGACCTGGGTTCAACTCCCAGACGAGGCCGAATATAGGAAGGGGCCGGCATGAGAAGGACCTGGGTTCAACTCCCAGGCGAGGCCAAATACAGGAAGGAGCCGGCATGAGAAGGACCTGGGTTCAACTCCCAGGCGAGGCCAACTACAGGAAGAGGCCGGCACGAGAAGGACCTGGGTTCAACTCCCAGCCAAGGACCTGGGTTCAACTCCCAGGCAACGAGCTGGGTTCAAGTCCCAGGCATGGTCAAACACAGGAAGGGGCCGGCATGAGAGAACTTGGGTTCAACTCCCAGGCGAGGACAGCTATGGAAAGTTGCCGGCATGGGAGAACTTGGGTTCAACGCCCCGGCGATGCTAAATACATCCTCAGTGGTCATCAAAATTGAAAGAGTGACCGACAAGTAAAACGCCGAGCTAGACACATTGGTTTATAAACACATCCAATCAACAGGTGTCCTTCGTTATTGATTTTGTCAACACAATTTTACCTGATGTATAGATGAGGACTGTTTTCACTTCACGTAGAACCCATGGGAAATTAAAGAGTGTTGCTCTAAAACATGGCCTCTTCTGTACATCAGCTCGTAGTTTAAACCAATTCCAGATAAAATTTTGATAACAATAATCTAAGTGCCATTGAGCATATTTCCCCCGTCTTGACTTCCCTGCACAGTTCTCTCTCTCATGCCGGCGCCTGTCCGTATCTGTCCCCGTCTGGGAGTTGAACCCAAGTATACTTGTCGTATCAGCCTCTTCCTGCATTCAGCCTCGCCTGGGAGTTGAACCCAAGTCCTCTCATGCCGGCCCCTTCCTGTATTTGGCCTCGCCTGGGAGTTGAACCCAGGGCTTTCTCATACCAGCCCCTTCCGGCTCCTTCCTGTAATTGGCCTCGCCTGGGAGTTGAACCCAGGTCCTTCTCATGCCGGCCCCTTAGTTGGCCTCGCCTGGGAGTTGAACCCAGATCCTTCTCATGCCGGCCCCTTCCTGTGTTTGGCCTCGCCTGGGAGTTGAACCCAGGTCCTTCTCATGCCGGCCCCTTCCTGTATTCGGCCTCGTCTGGGAGTTGAACCCAAACTTCTTTAGTGGTGACCGACACCTTAACACCCTCGGCCACCGACTACCTTGTAGGTTCCTAAATCGTAACTCGTACCGATGGCACCAGTATTGAGCCACAAGTTTGGAAAAGAGTCAAGCGCGCGGGAATCGAACCCAGGCCTCTCTCTCGGAGAACGACGCCTCAGTACCCTCGGCCACCACCTCTCTTCTTCTGTGCACTTCGAAACTCGTACTGATGGTACGAGAGAGGAGCCGCTAACTTGAAAAACATAAACGCGTCGAGGATTCGAACCCCGACCCTTCACGTGGCGTCCGCCACCTAAACATCCTCGGCCACCAACTGGCATACAAGGGGTCGCGCCGAAAGTTGCACTCCTCAAACCAAATTCAAGTGGTCCATTTTGTTGCTCAGCGCCGGGAAGGTAGACCACCCCTTTAGCACGTCACAGTGAAGACCCGCAAAACAAGACATCATAGAATTGTCACGCCTCGCAGTCAAACCTAGGTCCTTTATCAGGGCGGCCGCTACCTTTGCGCTCTCAGCCACCTTTTGGTTTTGTTTGAGAAGTAAACCGAGCAAAATGTTGATATGTTTTGGGATTTGTACCCATGGCCCTTCCCCAGACGGACACTACATTTGAACTCTAAGCCACCCTGACGCCTGTTTTTGTACTGCCTAGTCTTAGAGGGATGTTACAGGGTTTGAAAGGAAAATAGGGAAACTGTTATCATGTTTGAGGAAGGAGCAAAATGACAACAAAATCTAATTTGTTGGGGTCAGTTTTATTCATTTAAAACAATTTGTTAGTCAATAAATTACACCTGTGAGCAAGTTTGGTCTCAGATTGAGCAAAAGTTCTTACTGGCCTTGGTCTAATGTCTTTTCTTGTTCTTTCCTTTCTTCTTTTGAGGATTTTCTTGAGGTTTGGGACTTGTGGGAGTGGGAGTAGATTTTGCTGGTGGGGCAGGAGTGGCAGAAGCGGCGATGGCAGCAGGGCCAGTAGGAGGAACCGACGTGGCAGCAGGAGGGAGAGCAGGAACCGTCACAGAAGCTGCACTTACAAGCGTCTGCTGAATCTCAGCGTTCACTTTCCCCAAGGAAGCGTGGCCATTTACAGGTGGACGTCCTTCCAGAGAAGGTGGGGTTGAAGTCGACTTTTGAAGTGTCGAAGAGGGCAATTCTATGTCACCAACGATTGATCGGACCTCAGGCTGATTTAGAATCTGAAAAACAGCATACCAATAATTAGTAGTAAAACAACTTTTTGTTTAAACGCTTCCAGAGTATCAGCTTTAAGGGTTTTTATAGAACCTACCGTATTCATCCACCGATTTAGATTGATAAGATTGCTCATTGCAGGGTACAAATTGTACATGTACACAGGCAAAAGTAAACTGAAGAGGGTAATATCTGCCAGAGTAATTCGTTCATCAGCCAAAAATGTGGATTTAAGAAACAACTGGTCCAGAAATTTAAGGTTGAGACACAGTTCGTCATTGGTTAGATTGTCAGGCAGACAATGCTTTTGATTCAATGAACTCTTGAACACAGCACTAAGTGAAGCACCAACAGAGCACCGAATATGGTTCTCACAGAACTCCACCCATTGTAAAACTTTAGCCTGTTACAAGCAAAGAAGATACAAAAATAAGAAAGAAATGATTTAAGAAAAAGGAACTGTTGTTTCAGGTGATAGAACTAAGTGAGTCTTTTACCTGATTGTAAACAGATGATCCACCTCGCAAGGCTGGAGTTGACAGATAATAGCAAATGGAAGCTGTATTGGTAAATGACACACCATTTTCACTGTATTCGTGTTCTCCTGCAGTAACACTAATGTCCTTCCCAGCGTACTTAGCACATATCAGGGCCCGAATGAAACACGTGCTTCCTTTTTCAGCTTTCAGAGTAGGACCCGCTGGTGCTGTAAGCACATACAACCTTTTAAAGTAAATAGCATAAATGATTTGCTCAGTAATAAAATTGATTAATTCATAAAAGCATACCTGCATCAACTACCTACTGTACTTCAAGCTGTGCATGTAAGTTGGTGTGCAAGAAGCAAAATTGTTATTGTGAATAATAGAATAGAAACAAATGATACGGCAAAATAATAATGACAGCATTACAACGGGGTCGGATGTTCTGTATTGCTTCAATAAATACATGCTCACACTCAAACATACAAAATCACTTACAAAAATAGTAAATTTAGAAAATAACATGCACAAACTTTATCTAGTTGCTACAAAAAAGCCACAAAAAACAGAAAAAGAAATAAAAAACATTTTGATACAACTTTAACTGCATGCAGCAAATATTTCATAAAAACGTACAACAAAAAAAGAAAAAGTTCAGTTGGGCAACTGCCGATAATGTTAATATACTTTCCAAGAAATAAACTGAGCTTTACACTATATTAGACAGCAAACCAAAACCAAGAAGGAAAACATAACAAGCCTATAAAATCTCTTCCTAAAGCTTCGACAATGAATTTCAACATTTTGAATAACAAGAAATGTACAAACAGGTTACAAATGCACATTGCCTCCAAAGGTTAATAAAATGATAAAAAAACATTGGCACATTAAATACAGGAAAAAGGAAGGGGAAGGGGAGTAACTATAAAGTGTATGGACTTCAAGGGGAAAAAAAAGGGGGAAGAGATGGGAAAACTTTTTAAAAGTTGAAATTTCTGTGAAAAGAATAATTTCAAAGGAAACAAGGAGAGGATTTAGAAGGTTAAGCGCCAAAATACTTGAATGTCACAAAAATTAAAACAAACAAGAAATTGCAACTTATAGGTCACATTCTCTGAGCATCACACGGCAGTAACATGCGAGACAAATTTAGGCTTTACCTCCACCAATCTTGCTAGATGCAAAAGATAAGGCCTTGTCGAGAGCGGCCGCCAAAGCGTCAATGTTTGATCCTGAGGCTTGGGCAGACTCAGCCTTGCCACCTCCTTTGCCTTCCATCAGCACTGAAACGGCTCCAACCCATTCATTTGCTTTCAGACCCTTCTCCACGGCACTCTGAGAGAAGAGAAGCAACAGTTGGTCAGCACCCAATTCACAATTTAAGACAACAAGTTTAACTAAAGGACAATTACCTTTGGTACAGCAGAGAGACAAAAGATCTTCTTAGCAGCAGCATCCACACTGAAGAACATGGCAGGTGTTTCAGGTGCAAATGCCTTAACTTGTTTCAAAGCACCATCCAAAGCCTGTTCCATGATTAGTCAAAAATTAATATTATTCTCCTACGATTTATAGACACAAGTGAAATTAGCTGATTGAACTTCTTTTACCTTTGTGTTAGAGTCAGCTTGGAGTTCCTTCACCAATAATGGCATGTTGGGATTTGCCTGACACAAAGCCTTAATCTCATCAGCGACATTAGCAGCTAGAGCTGCTTTCACAGCACGTTCCTTGTCATCTAACTGCTTCTTCAGGTTCTTCAGGAGAGTTCGCATTTCTTCCTACACCATGCCATTAAAAAAAAAAGAGCCCTATTAATAAGTCATCAAATTTAGGAATACTATAAGAACTAAGAGGAATGATATCAACATACCTTCTTCCAGTAGGGAATGACAGCTTGAGATATGTCATTTGTAAGCTCTACAATCTTTTTCACTACGACCTTCTGGTCAGCTGCAGTTTTGATGGCATCCAATGATGTACGAACAGAGTTGAGCTCGTTCTCCAATAATTCAGTCTTTTTCAAAGCCTATAAAGCAAAAATAACACAATTTTAATATTACTTTAACTATACTAAATATGGGGTTAAAATGGCTGAGTTTGAAGGCTTTACCTTCTGGGCCTCAGGTCCAGTCAAAGCAACAATACGGCGAATGCCTTTGGCAATTGCTTCCTCACTAGCGATGACAAAGTCACCAATGTGTCCCGCTCGCTGCAGATGAGTGCCTCCACAAAATTCAATGGAAGTAGCAGCTCCTGCTGGGCTGTTGGGATCAGCTTCTAATTTTTCAACAGGGATGCCAATTGAGACAATTCTCACGGGATCGGGATAGGTCTCTTCAAACACAGCTCGAAGACCACGAATTGTCTTAGCAACTGCCAAGTTGGATTCCTTGGCATATACTTCTTCATTACGAGCAATAAGTTTATTGGATTCCTGTTCAGTTTTCTTAACTTGATCCACAGTCATAGCACCCTACAAAACAAATTAAATATTATTATTGATTATTACAGAAAATGGATAGTAGCCACAAAGCACAGACGCTAATAACTAACCTTGTTGGTAAAATCAAATCTTAATCTATCAGGAGCCACAAGCGAACCTCTCTGATCAGCCTCTGTTCCCAAGACAGCACGAAGAGCGTAATTCAAAACATGGGTTCCGGTGTGGTTCTTCATGATCAACTGTCGGCGGGCACCGTCCAAGTGTAAAGCAACAGAGTCACCTACTTTCAGAGTTCCTTCTACGGAGCCAATGTGAAGCACATATCCTCCTCGAACTTGGACATTCTTCACAGAAAATTCTGTGCTCTATGATTTAAAAATTGAAATAAATTAAATTAACTTAGAAAGTAAAGGAGAATATTGGTAAAAAGTTACAACTTATATAAATTAGTACCTCATCACCAACTTTGACCATAAAGCCCTCATCAAAAATTTGTCCACCCTGTTCAGCATAGAATACAGTCTTGTCAAGCAGAACACCACATTCCTGACCAGATGTTACTTCCTGGACAAACTGTTTGGAGTGTCGCAGTGCAATAACCTTGGCAACACATGAGGGGAACTCTGGAAGAAACAAACGACAAAAATGTCATAAAGATTATCTAGAAATAAAAATTAAGATTTTTCAATTTAATGTTATTATAATTACCATATTCAGCATCCTTGTCCTGTGATTTAGCTTTGTAGTTGTATTTCAAAGAATCATCTGATGGGCCCACTTTTTGGTCCTGAAGGTGAGTGATGGCATGAATATCCAAACTGATCTGGTCGTCCAGACCAGCTCCTCGACCTTGAGAAATCAGCTGCAAATAATTCAGAGGTAAGAAAAGTGAAGACTTTCACCCATAAAAGTTATAAAAGAAGTTCTGTAGAATTTAAAGAATGTACTATAAAACATTAAATTTTCTTTTTTCTCAAAAACAGAAAAGAAGCATTTCCCCTCCATAAAATTTAGTAAAATGGCTACACACTCAACATGGTACTACATTACTGCACCCCAAGACAAATCACTCATTCTATCTTAACAAGAAAATGAATACATAGATAAAAACTCACTTGTGCTTGTTTCTTGGATTCTTCATATGCAGGCATATCCACAGTGAGATTCTTTTCCTCAGCCATCAGCTGAGTCAAGTCAACAGGGAATCCATATGTGTCATAGAGACGCCAAGCAACATCACCTAAAATTGCAGACCATAATTTACTACCTAGCTTTTCATTCAATTTGCTACAAAATTCTAGTCTAGAGCCATGAATAGCAAACCACTTACCAGGAAGAGTCTTACTATCCCCCAACTTTCCAATAGTTCTGTTCAAAAGGTTCCTGCCTCTGGATAAGGTTTTCAAGAACTGCTGCTCCTCTTCATTGATGGTATCGATTATGCTCTGAGGGTCTTTCTTGACCTAAAGCAAGAATCACATTTTGGAATAAGTGAATGTGTGTAGCTTAAGCATAAAAATCTGGTCAAGAATAATCCAAATTCCACCCACCTCGGGGAAGGTTTCACCCAACAACTCAATAACAGTATGGACCAAAGTGGCAAAGAATCCGGGTTTTGCATTAAGTTTTTCAGTGGCATAGCGCACAGCACGACGCAGAATACGTCTCAGGACATATCTGATGGGACAAAGAGTTAAGAAGCAACAGGTTACGTACAGACTAAGCTGAAAAATTATCTACAGTGAATGATAAGAGAACTTTGACTCTTCATACCCTCGACCAGTGTTATCAGGAGTGCCTCCATCAGCAAGTGCAATAGTGATGGTCCTTGCATGGTCAGCAAGTACTCGGTAAGCCATGTCCACCCCATCAGAGTCTTCAGCACCAACACGTCCTTGGTAAGCGGGAGCATTCGTTCCCTACATCAACAACGTAGCTTTAACTGACAGTTCCTTTAGCTAGTGAGAGGGTTTGGTTAAAAAAAGTCATGAATACCTTCTGAATAGCATCAAAGAGTGGCAAAAATACATCAGTATCATAATTGGATCTTTTGTTTTGAATTACAGACACCAAACGTTCAAATCCCATGCCACAATCAATATGTTTTTTGGGAAGCAACTTCAATGACCCATCAGATTCTCTATAAGCAGAAATAAAACAATTTTAATTTTTAAAATACAGAATAGGATTACTTTTTAACACTTTTTTGAAGATTAAGTTTGGCAAACCGCACCTGTTGTATTGAATGAATACCAAATTCCAGATTTCCAAGACATCAGGGTCATCCTGGTTTACAAGATGGGCAGCTTCCCGACCTCCAATTCGATCAAAGTGAAGTTCTGAACAAGGTCCGCAAGGACCAGTTTCACCCATCTCCCAAAAGTTATCTTTCATACTTCCTGGCAACACATGAGACTCTGGAATACTGAAATGAGAGAATAAAAGACAAACTTTAGAAACATTTGGAAATAATTTACTACTGCTACTTAAAAATAAAAAATTGAAAGTGAAACTAAATACCCTAGCTTAATCCAAATTTGTCTGCATTCTTCATCAGGCTCCAGGCCAGCTGCCGCATTTCCTCCAAAGTAAGTGACATACAAGCGGTCAGCAGGAAGTTTGAACACGTCAGTCAAGAGTTCCCATGCCCAAGTACAGACCTCTTTCTGTGAACAATCAAAACATGAATCTCAAAATAAAGGAATGAATTTTCCACAGCTATAATTATTAAATATTACATCTCAAACAAACCTTGAAGTAGTCACCAAAGGACCAATTACCCAACATTTCAAAGAAAGTATGATGATAAACATCTTTCCCAACATCATCGAGGTCATTGTGCTTGCCACCAGCACGAATACACTTCTGTGTGTTGCAAGTCCTGATCCACTTAGACATATCACTATTAGGATCAACAGTTCCAAGGAAAATAGGCTTAAACTGAAACATACAGACACAAAACAAATTAACGTAAACACTAATGAAAAAGGACAAAACATACCAGGTAAATGATTTTTCAATTTAAGTCTTATTTAAAGGTTTTGGTGGGAGGAAATGTCTCATAACTTACTTGATTCATTCCAGCATTAGCAAAAAGCAAAGTTGGATCATCAAGAGGAATAGTTGAAGATGAGTGCACATACTCATGCTTCTTCTTCTCGATAAAGAAGTCCAGAAATGCCTTTCTGACATCTTTAGCTGACATTGATGAATTCATTTTGGGCACGCTTTCTGCAACGGAAGAGACTTGCATTAAATTTAAAATTAAAACACGCACACAAAAACAATGAATGGGTAACGATGATTCTTCTGGTCAGACTTGCATCCTTGCTAAAGACAAGACAAGTCTGGGATAGAGAACACACGGTCCAACTGTTGCACTGCAGTTACAAAGGGGAAAGCACAAATTGTCAATAAATACAAAATTACGCGGAGGCCGGTCAGAAGCCGAGTGTGGCTCGCGCTGATAAACTGACAGGAACGGCAGTAATCACCCATGGAAGTAGTATCGGACACATAAATCAAGTTTTGGATAATTTGTAGACCACCCATATGTTCTAATCAAATGCATTTGGTTGCACATATGGATCAGCAGGGGATATGCACGTAGAGACCAATTTCATCATTTCATTCAATAAACATTCTTAACTGGTACAGGAATAGCACAGAACATGAGACACAACGAAATACACGTTTCTTGAAGCTAAAGCGAAGGCAATAAATAAATGATGTCCCTTGAATACTTACATGGTCCAATTTCTTCTAACAAATTTCTATCCTCGGGTGAAACCAGGATGAACATGAACGGGGTTCTTGGAAGGATAGGTTAGGGACACAGCCACGACGAGGAAGAAGTGACTTGTTATCGAGAAGGCGCGGCGTTCCTTCTGCTACAAACGAACATAACCTCCAAATTACGCAAAGGGAGACCCAGTATCTGACTCGAAGTTGAGGGTTATTTAGTCAGTAAAATGTCAGTTACGAAAAACAATGGCTTAATCAAACTAGTTCGGAAGCAAATCTCTGGTGGATTTGAAAAGAAAGAATCAATTTCAACGCCACAAGCAAGATTCGAAAAGCTTGGAACGATTTACTCGAGGCAAGGGATAGTTTGGGCCTGGAACCTGATCCTTTTCAAATGAGTTACCATTTCTGTTATTAATGTCTCTTGCTTCCAGGACTACGGGTTTAATAAAGAGTGGAGTTATTCCGTCTAGTGAAATCCCTATTTGGTATTCTCTTTACAAAACCTTTCCCCCAAAATATGAGCCCAAGTACAAGAGACCTCCACTTGAGGTAGAAGTGAAAGAAATTTACTATCCAGAAGATAAAAGGCGAGCGTAAGTAGAGATGCATTACAATTTCCAATTTACCTGGGCCAGGATGCAAAAGTACAAATTACGTGGATTGTTTTCAGATCAACAAAACAGTGGCCAGTTCTCAATTTGAACGGCACTACACCTGCTGAGAATGTTGAAAAACCTCAACATTCTGTTTCTGATCTTATTGCGGAAGCTGATTCATTGTAGGAATATGTAGATATTTGTTATGTATTTGATAGTTTTTTTTTTGTAATTATAATAATTAAGAAAACAATACATTGATCCAACAATTGTAATTTTGGTTTATTCTTGAAAACATCATTTTCATAACTCAACAACTTTCATTCCAATGAAAAAATTAAACCTATATATACAGAAATAAGCATTAACGTTGCATTTTAGTCAGGATAGAAGTAATGTCCACACAGAACAACCATATATCAAAATTGGATATAGAAAGAAAACAAAACAAAAACCATGAACAGATAGCATTTCATGATAAATCAAAATTAATATGTTACACATCTCCTTTAGCCTTTAATCACAGCAATTGGACGAAGTTTGATGCACTTCTTACTAATACCTGCAGCATGGCACGTATCTACAACATCAGTCACATTTTTGTAAGACTCTGGAGCCTCCTCCATCACCAGCTTCAATGATGCAACTCTAATTGAGATTCCCTGCTGTTCCAATTTTTTCAATACATCTGTGTAGTCCAAATTGCGTCTTGATTTGGCTCTAGACAATGCACGTCCCTGGAGCACAAAAGAAATAAGAAAAGTTCTGTTAAACTGTGTACATTTTAATGCAAAAGCAACAAACCTACATTTTAAAAAACTTACCGCTCCATGACAAGTGGATCCAAAGGTTTCTTGCATGCCTCGCTCAGTACCAGTGAGTACATAGCTGCAGGTTCCCATTGTTCCACCAATCAGCACAGGTTGGCCAGTTAATTGGTAATCTACTGGTATTAAGGGATGGTGGGGAGGGAATGCCCGAGTAGACCCCTGTAAAATAAGGCCACATTAGTAAGGCACACTCCTGGGGGTACAGGCAGCAACATTGAAAAACATGTTTGTTACCTTTCTATGCACTAGCAATGTTTTTTGTTTGCCATCTACTATGTGTTCTTCTACCTTAGCGATATTATGAGATACATCATAAATGACATGCATATCCAAATCATCCGGTGTCATGTGAAATTGCTTGGCAAATGCCTAGAGATAAAAATTGGGTATGAGACGTTAATCACTTTGCACAGGAACGTTTTAGCCAAGGAACAGTAGTCAAGACTGTACCTGTCTGGAGAGGAAGGTCATTGAGCTTCTATTGACCCAAGCAAAATTGGCTGCAGCAGCCATGGCCTTTAAATAATCTTGACCTTCGGGCGAGTTGATGCGAGCACAAGCCAACTGGCGGTCATTTGTGTTGATTTGG
The DNA here is from genome assembly GCF_012932325.1 of Thrips palmi. NCBI lineage: Eukaryota > Metazoa > Arthropoda > Insecta > Thysanoptera > Thripidae > Thrips > Thrips palmi. The sequence continues at coordinate 523,508 of NW_023144622.1, forward strand.
TCCCTCTTCATGGCTTTTTCCATCTGTACTAAGGCATCTACAAAATAAAAATCCAATGAAAGACAAAAAATTTATGGGATGATGAGGATGTAAAATTATCCTCCAGACAACAACTAAACAGAAAATGGCTAGGACATGTAGCCTGTACCTGTTGCGACTTGATGTCCAAAACCACGGCTTCCTGAATGAATCATCACACATACTTGTCCTTTGTCTTCAATACCCATTTTACTTGCTGCCCACTTGTCATAAATTTCATCTACAACTTGAATTTCAGCGTAGTGGTTACCTGCCCCAAGAGTGCCAAGCTGTAAAAATATTTTATATTAGAAATCCACTTTGGTTTAGAAATAATGTTTTACTCAAAGATTTAGCTTGCAGAGTTCTCAAAATGACATTGCATTTGTACCTGAGGCAAACCTCTCTTCTTTGCCCTAAGACTAACTTTAGATGGGTCAGCATTTAACATTCGTCCATACTCCTCACAGTGTTCCTTGTCCTCAGCCCAAATATAGCCTGGAACAACACAGAATTTAATCAAATTTTTAAAAGAACATGACACACATGATTGTTTGTGCAGTTGCCGCGTACCCTCTCGGAGTGACCAGTCCATCCCCATTTCTAACGCTTCCTCAAGATTTGTTGCAGTCATGGGTATAATTCCTTTTGAGCCAACGCCAACGGGAATGTGGTCAAACATACTCTGAGCAAGTTGTTCCTGCAAGGAAGGCACCATTGGCAACATTTCACAATCTGTCACAATTCACCAGAATTTGTCAATAACAGATTTTACTCACCTTCACCGGTTGGACGTCCTTTTCAAACAAATTTGTCCTCAAAAGACGAACTCCGCAGTTTATGTCAAAGCCCACTCCACCAGGCGATACAATTGACAAGGGATCATTCATGTCAAATGCTGCCATATTACCTGTGAGACCAGAAAAGGCAGAAGTTTAGTTTATTGCGGCACAATTTAAGTGTACGATTTCCAAATAAGAAAAGAGGAAAACATACCAATTGCAAATCCATACCCGGAATGAACATCGGGCAAACCAATTGAACGATGCACAATACCAGGTAGGGCAGCAACATTTGCAATTTGTTTCATTCCCGGAAGAAAGCCACCCACCATACCAGGTCGACAAGCATTGCGAAGCTCATCAAACATAAGTTTTTCGAGAGCCGAATTCACATAAAAGACTCCCTCCACCTAAAAATCATATACAGAGCGATGATGCAAAAACAAGTACTTGTTACAATCAGTTGACAGAAGAAAAGGAACCAAAATAAAGGAGACATTACATACATTCATATTCGGCTGAAATCCTTTCTTAATCCTCCATGAGTTGTCATCAATTCTCTCGAGGAATTTAAGCTCATCATTGTACTCCCTCACCACCATCTGAAAAATACAAGTCGTGTTGACAAGAGAAGATTGTGGTTATGTTGCGACCGGTGTTTACAATGAACGAATCGCAGCTGTCGGTAATACGTGTAAAATGAACTGACAAAATTCGGAAACATTAGTCACTCACTTTTAAGCACGCAAATGTATCAAGTCAAATCCTGACTCGAATGAAGGACCAAAAAGAATGAATGAATGTTGATCGCAGCCTCCGCCGCCAGCAAGACAAATGAAGGCAGCACGCACTGCACTTTATCAAAACGCCGTCGAGGTAGGCAACCCAACTAACGTTGCTGCAAGATTGGTAGTGTACCCGCAAGGGGCTTTAACCAATGCTGCTGTCAGTTTCGATCCAAGTTACTCTTTTTTGAAAACAGTGCAAGTTCAGCGAGTTTCGTGTTAATTGTACGAGTATTTTCGTGAGTGAGGGATAAAGTAGTAGGAGTTTAAAAGTCTTAGGGACAAATTTGGAACACCATTGTTTTTATTCTTTTTCAAAACCACTTTTTGAAAAAAAGGAACACATAAAAACGACTAAAGAAAATCCCAACAGAACCTACCAACAAAATGGGCAACAGGATGGAGTTCAGGAAAAATGTGAAAAATAAGAAAGCATTCCTAGAAATTTTTAGCCTTGACAGTAGAATTATATTTTTTCCCAAAGTGCAGTGGGAACACTGTAAGAAATTTTTTAAAATGATTCTTAGATAAGATCTATGGACAATCCTTTCAAACAGGACTTACAACACAACACAAAATCACAACTAGAAGACAAGTCCACTTCTTGAACACACAAAGACACAATTGAGAGGAATGGTTAAAATACTCTTGATGAATGGAGAGAGAGAGATAATGAGTAAATCACTTTAATTTAAGACCAGTGCTTTCATTTATCTTTCTTTTCTTTTAACAAACTATCATGAAGTTTGCAAATCTCTGGTTCAAGTAAGTCATACAGTAAAACTCCATCCTCGTCAAAAAAGTTGGCAACCGATTTTATGAAGCTGGCATCTCTCTTGGTCTTCCCCTTTCCATAATAAACGGTGAAGTCCAGGTGGTACTTGTCATCAAACCTGAAAAGATGACTTGTTTACAAGAAGTTTCCAGGGAAACAGATCGAATAAACTTTACCAAACTACTTACTTATTAAGATAAGAGCTAACTTCCCATTTGTTGTCTGGATTGAAGCCAGCAGGGTCCTTCTGAATAGCTATGATAAATATGCCCTTTTCCTTATATGTTGTATAAAGGGTGAGAAGACCCATAAATGCAAAGTAAGTTGAGACACAGATAATAAGAATTGGCCTGTTCGAAGAAAAATTTAATTAATGAAATACATCTTCAGCTAAGATAACTTTGAATACGTAAGATTCAACATTACTTACTTGGATTTAGGGAAAGGATAGACGTAATCATATCCGAGGGCAAATAGAGCCACAGAGACTGCAATACTGCACATCACCAACCTGCCATCCATAAGGCCAAAGTTTTCCTGATAGTTGTACTTCTTTATGAGAACCTGGAGAGGAAAGGATGTTTTAAAATTCATCGAACAGGCTCATTAAAACAGCACTAAGTAGTTATGCTTACCTCTTTCACAGCATCGTCAAGGGCATTCTTTACAGCAGCGCCATCCCATTTGTTCACTTTGAAAAACTGAAAATGAAAGGAAAGTTAGTAACTTGAATGGACATTTGGAGGCGGTGTTGGTGGCCGTAATTCCGGGGGGACCTGCTGACGCGAGGAAAGATGTAAAAACATAAGTAGGAGGATTCAATGAAAATACAGGGAACTAGAGGCTTATGACATTCATTTTAAAATAGTGAACAGCGCAGGTTCTGCATTAAAGGTCTGTGTGTACGTCACGCGAGGTTATGTCTTCACGACACATATTGGCCGAAAACAATGCACATCAGCACTACTTCTCGGGCATGTAAAGACCGATAAACGCTTACTGCTCAAGAAACACTTACCGGCTTCTCATCTTCCCCTTTCTCTGTGTTGTTTCCAGCCATTTCAGCTAATTTTGGCACCGGTGACGTTGAATCAACTTCAGGCCAGGCAGAAACGAAACCAAATCTTTGTTTTGCAGGGGACCGCTGCACAGGATGGCAAATTTCGCCGTCACTTTTGAAACTGTAGTTCACCTTTGCTGGGTATGACAAATTTGTAGCGGCTTGCGCGCGCTCTGGCGGCGACTCGGCGAACCGCGCGGCTGGCAACCGCCGGCGAACGCGAGAACCAAAACAAGTGGCGAGGGGGGCAGTTTGGCTCAGACCGTTCTCGAGGCACGTTCGCGCTGCGCCCCGCGCCGCTCTGTTCCACGACGTTCGTGAGTGTGTGATGTGATCGCCGTCGTCTCTGGTCGCGACGACACCGAGTGAGAGAGTGACAGTGATGGCGTCCGACGTGTCGGTGACGGCCAAGCCGGCCAAGCCAGTGAAGCAAGTGATACGCAAGTGCACCTTGGATGACAACGGGTGCGTGTCGCTGCTGGATATCCTGCACTCGTTCAACGCGCCGATCAATGAGGAGCACGCCTGGGCGCTGTGCTTCCAGTGTGCCGTGTGCTTCAAGGCTGCCGTGGAGAGCGACAAGAACAAGTGTGTGCTAGTGGATTCTGTGGATCAAGTGTTTGTGAGCAAGGAAGGCACCGTGCACCCCAAGACGGTGCTCGGCACGCCGGAGAATGCAGGTAAGCAGAAGTGTCGTCCGCTGTCGCGCTGTGTTTATTGGCGGGCAGAGGTTAGGAGTCGGTCCTTATCAGCTGTCCGGCGACCGCGGTCGCGATGCGACTCACACGGACGGCGCAGCATGGCACGTCAAGTCGCGGTCAGCTGTCGCGGCTGTTGTCATTTCGAAAATTTGGCGACAGCGTCAGTAGCGACTCGTCGTACGTACGAGGTTGCGACTCGGGGTCGTCCGCCCCCCTCCCCCTCCTTCGGCCCCGCCAGCCAATGAGAGCGCCTCGTTTGAACGAGTCCGCGGATCTGACGTTCATCTTGGCGCTACACCGCGCGGGGCGGATCGGGCGCGTCTGTCTCTCTCGCACGCACTACGCCACTGCGAGTGTGGGACGACCGTGGTGACCATGATCGACTGACCACTCCTGGCAGCTCATGAACGTATCGCAGTGCACCTGCCTGTCATGAACAGCTGTGCGCGCCCTGCGCTGCTCCTCCGGGCCTCGGCCTCCGCTTCGTGCGAGCTCGCGGCGCTGGGCACGCAGGCTTTCGTCGCTCTGTCTCTCTCGCACTCACGGGGCGTGTCGCGAGGGCGCGAGAGAGACGAGGGTGACAAGGCGAAGCGTGCACGTTGCATCGGGACGAGAGTATGGACTCGCGGACGCCACGGCCATGCCATGACTGCAGACTGATTCCGAGGGTCCTTCTCGTCGCTGTCTCTCTCGCACTCGTGGCGCGTCCCCTATAGGTGCGAGAGAGACAGAGCGACGGAAACGACTCTCGGAATCAGAATGCCGAATGCTGTCCTAGGCCAGGGCCGGCCGGCCCATGCGCGGGCCCATGCCGATAAATGGGAGTAGGGGAAGTCCCAAGATAAGGGTTGCCGAGATTACGGCGCACGGCCGCATGGCTGGGCTTCGGCTGCTTCGGCGGACCGATGCGCTGTCTCCCTCTAATCTGATGACGGGGCGGGGCGGGGCGGGGCGGGGCGGGGCGGTGACACGCCCTACACGGCACGGCCGCCTGCCGTGAACCCTCGGCTCAGTGCGCCCATCCCTCGTCGTCTCGGTTGGGAATGAGCTGCGCCCTCTGCGGACTGATTCCGAGAGTCGTTTTAGTCGCTCTGTCTCCCTCGCACCTGCACGGTACGCCCCGTGAGTGCGAGATACAGAGCGACGAGAGAGACTCTCGGAATCAGTCCGCAGAGGGCGCGAGACCGCTGTTGGCAGTGTAGGGAGAAGAAACGGAGATACAGGCACCAAAAAAAGGTCTGACTTAGAAAATTGAGGGCAATGAATTTTCGGCGGGTGGCATAAAGTGCGTCCGCTGCCCCCCTTTTTTTTGCCCCGTTTGCCACCTCGCTGCCGGCCGCTCTTTTCACCTGTGCGTCGGTCCAGCAGACTGATTCCGAGTGTCGTTTTCGTCGCTCTGTCTCTCTCGCACTCATGGGGCGTCCCGTGCAGGAGCGAGAGAGACAGAGCGGCGAAAACGACTCCTCGGAATCAGTCTGCCGGCGTCCAGGCCGTCCCCCCAGGTCCCGTTTAAAAATGATCTTGCCCGAAATCGTGCCGGATGACGGCAGGATTTCGGGCATGCCCGGCCGGCACGCCCGAAATCCGCCCCGAACCAGGAGTCCGGGCTTGCCGAAAAATGGTCATTTTGTTGGAAAACAAACCGATTTTCGGCAATGCCGGACGCTTGCCGGGCATGCCGAAAACGTGCCGAACCGTCCCTCCCATTAAGCTGCAGGGGAGGGGGAGGTACCTGGATGGCGGTGCCCATTCAGTCTCGCACACAGGCACACTCGTACACACACAGGCTCACATTTACACACTCGTCACATACACACACACGTACACAGAACGCTGAAGGAGAAACACTGGTTAGTATTGGAACCCAGGACGACCGTCTTTGTGGACCGAGACGCTGCCAACTGCACCACGGAGGAGACCTGGGGAGGAGGCCTCAGGCTCCCGATGCCTTCCAGCGAGCTCGCTCGACCCCGAGCGGCACTGGAGGGGGCGGGGGAGACACGCTGCTGGGGGAGGAGCGCGCGGCGAGCCCTGTGTCTTGACGAATACGTAACCCCCGCGAGACTCTTGGGTTACTCGCGGGGAGCCCCTCGACTTTTGGACAAGTTGCGTGGGTTGAACTGGGCACTTGGATCTAACAACAGACTTAGTGGACGTGAGCGTAGGTACTGGAGCACTGCGTGTGGTAGTCAACCCGGGGATCCAGGCCCACTGGAAACCCAGGTCTGAGGCTCCCAAACCCGGTTATTGGGGTGCTGGCTCTTACACGCAAACCCGGTTCTTCGCTTCCTTATAATCCACGTACTCGAAGTACCCTTGCCCTGCGGCTCATTTTATTGAGAGCCCTATAGACTAGGATGCAAGCTACAGTTACTGCTAAGGCTGTTAAGCATCAGAAGCTCAACGGATTCAACTGCATTCATTCAAGTACCCGTATCAAAGTGTTCAATTTGATTGTAGATTTGTTCAGTCAAAGAATTCAAAATTGTCCTACAAACATCTCGTTTGCACGGAATTTTCTAATTTTTCACGCCGGTTTTGATAGACTTGGTACTTAAGAGAGAATTTCATTATTTTAACTTTTCAATTTTGTACGCAGGTCAAAGACATTAACTTGACACTTCTTTGATTAGGGTCTCGATGCGGGGCATGCCCGGACATGAACGGAATCAGGCCCAAAAGGCACTGACGCCCGAAAATTGCGGGCAAGCGGCGGGTCGCAAGTACGTTTCCGGCCGCCCGCCACCGCGGGGCTCATTTCGGGCTTGCCGCGTCCGGCGGCCGGTGTGATTTCGTCGCTTGCCGCGCATATGGGCATCGTGCAGGGCAGCCGGACAGCGGCGAAAAATCTCGAATCATTCGACCCGCATTCCGGCCGTCTTTTTTAACAGGTAGGGTGGGGGCCGTCGCTAAGCAGTTGTGCCTCGGCCATTCATGCTTATCACGTCGTTACGTCAAATCGACCTGCTTGCTTCCTCGTCGGTTTGTTTGACCGGCCAATCGGCAAATCCATTTTCGGAAACGGGGTCGCCCGGCCGGCCGGGCCTATGTGTGCACTGCGTTAGCTCTGGTGTGCGGTGGGACTGGGCAGGGCAGGGCAGGGCTAGGCAGGGACTGGGCCTTCAGACCGCAGCATTGCCTTGGCGGCCTGGAGCGAGGGACTAGCGAGGGCCGCTGGAGTCAGGTGGTCTGGATACGATATGATTAAGATTAGTCTTGCCACCTCCGCCCCTTCCGGCTCCCCGCTGCGCCGCGGTCCCTCGGCTGCCTTTCCTCGGGGGCCGTCCGGAAACTCGCTCGAGGGTCCGGTGAAAAGAAAGGAGTGCGTTTGAGCCACGGCTGATTTACCACCTGCAGCAAATGTTGGCGCTTGACCTCGCTTACGGACACCCCCTTGGCGTCCACGTCCCGGATTTTGCCGCTAATTTACGGACCGCCGCTCCGAGCGGCTCAAAGGCACGCCGGCCGGCCCTTGGTCAGGCCGGACCCAAGGTCCTTGCGCCGCCAAGGACAAAAAGAAAGCAACAACACAAAGCAGCAACAAGAAAAGCAAACTGCACTTGATCTTGAGCGGCCCGGCCGCCCGATGTCGTTTTGCACACGGCGAGTCGGCCCTCTGCTTGTTGGCGGCGGGGCGGCACAGTGGGCCGGTGGAGGCGGCCAAAACTCTAGACGCGTTTTGAGCTCCAGAGTCGCTAAACAAGCCTCGAACCGAGCGTGTGACCCCACCAATGGGATCCTCGTTCGGAGGGCAATCCTTTGGTGGGGCACACGTTCGATTCGAGTCCCATTTAGCGACTCTGCAACTCAAAACGCGTCTAGAGTTTTGGCCGCCTCCACCGGCCTTCTGGCCCACTGTGGGCGGGGCGGGGCGGGGGCCGGAACATCCTGGACACACAGTCCTGGACATGGCGGGGCGAGGCGGGGCGGGTGTGGTAGGTCACGGCGCGGCGGTCGTCCTATGCAACACTTTTCCCCTTCATCCCTCGTTGGCGGCGACTCGGAGCGGAACCAAAGACGCCCTTTGGTGCCTTGGGTGCCTTGGGTGCGCGGCCGGGCAGGCCTTGCAGTGCAGGGCGCACTGCCCCCTCCACTGCCGGCACTCCAGGCCGTCTCCAGGTCCAGGATGACAGGACAGGTGCAGTCTGCCCATTGTTCGACTCGCCTGTGTAGTATCGTCGTATCGCTCGTCGGTCCCCCACCCGCACTGCAGACTGATTCCGAAAACGTTCTCATCGTCCTGTCTCGCTCGCACCAATGGGGCATTCCCTATAGGTGAGAGAGAGAGAGAGAGAGAGAGAGAGAGAGAGAGAGAGAGAGAGAGAGAGAGAGAGAGAGAGAGAGAGAGAGAGAGAGAGAGAGACGAATACGACTCTCGGAATCAGTCTGCTGCACTGCTGCACTGCCTATAAACTTGCACGCGCCGCCTCCCGACCGACAGACCGCAAAAGCTGGAAAAGTGAGGAAAAACCATGAAATTTCAGAGCAGCTTGGTATTTTGATGCTGTTCACTGGGCGAATTGTTGGCAGTGTGGTTACTAGTTCGGTTTGGCCGAAGAGGCCCGCACCGAAGTGAGTCGTCATCCTCGATCGGAACACGGAGGAAAAGGTGGCGGCCCGGCGCACCGGCAGAGCGCAGCTGGTGCAAGGGTTCGGTGTGAATGTGTGCGTGAGTGTATGTGTGTGTGTGTGTGTGTGTGTGTGTGTGTGTGTGTGTGTGTGTGTGTGTGTGTGTTGTATGTATGTATGTGTATGTATGTGTGTGAGTGTGTGAGTGTGTGTGGCCGAAAAGAAGCAAGGGCCTCGTGCGGCGCGCGGCCACATCCTGGCCGTGGGAAACGGAGTCCCCCCTCGCCGTGCCGCCATGCCATGCGGCCATGCGCATCGGCAAAATGCCGTCATGTAGAAAGGGAGCTGGTTTGGACGCGGGCGTTCCAGCAGCGGCTTCGGCCAAGGCGTTCCAGCAGCGGCTTCGGCCAAGGCGTTCCAGCAGCGGCTTAGGCCAAGGCGTTCCAGCAGCCGCTTAGGCCAAGGCGTTCCAGCAGCGGCTTGGGGCGTTCCAGTCTGGCAGCTGGGGCGTTCCAGCAGCGGCAGCTCGGGCGTTCCGTCGCGACTGGGGCGTTCCAGCCCTGCAGCACGGGCGTTCCATTGCGTCTTGGGGCGTTCCAGCGGCACTTTTGGCCGCCTCGACGTGTTATTTCGGTCCGCAGGAAGCGGTGCCGGTGCGTGGGCGTGGTGCCGCACCTCCGCCCGGCGTCCCGGCGTCTGCATGCGAGGCTGCGAGGCTGCGAGGCGTTATAGCACGGAGGCACGGTGCCGTGGCGGCCTGGCGGGGCCGCCTGGCGGTCGGTATGGGGGCCAGTCGGGGCCACTGCGACGGGCCGACGGGCCCCACCGGCTGGACCGCTGCCTCCTCGCCGCCTTGCCCCGCGCACGGCGCGCACGATGAATATGGATCAGTTTGCGCCCCCGGGCTGCACGCCGCGCCGCGCCGCGCCATTGTCGTGATGGTGCTCTTCTTCTCCAAGCTCGCCCGCTGGGTGCCGACGCTGTCTCGGCGCCGTCTCGGCGGTCCCGCTGGGTCCGCGGCGTCCGCGCCGTGGTCTAGCCTCGTCCGCCAATGCGCGCCGCTCTGCCCGCCACTGCCACACTGTGCGAACGGCCCGAAGGCGAGGCCTGGCGAGGCCCCCCGCCGCGCCATAGGGTGACACCTTAATCAGCTCGATTCAACCCCGCGCCTCTCCACACACACACGCTCACGCGCGCGCGCACACACACACACACACACACACCAACACACACTTACGCACGCACGCGTGCGCCCACGGAGAGAAAGGCGCGTGCTTTTGTTTGGCGGAGGTAGCGGGTTCAAACACCCGGATGTGAGTGATTTTTACTTTGAGTGATTGGCGCGGTCGCCGCGGGGTGGCGCTGCTGTGTTCCTGGTGACGCGTGCGCCGCGGTGGTCGCGGACGGCGTGTCGCGGTCCGGGAGGCTTCCTATGTCGCCGTGCTGGCGTTGGCCTTTGGAGGGCTCGGGGCCGAGGCGAGGCGGGTCTCGATCGGTCCGTATGGCTCGCCATGGCGTGGCGAGGCAGACGGAGCAACAGCCAAAAACAGCCCCCAGCGGTGGGGGGCGCGGCGGGGGGTGGCGCCCGACGCCCCGAGCCGCCCCCGCCCCGCTCGGGGATCGATATCAGCTGCAGGGCCGCCCCCTCGCGGAGCCCCCGCGACGTACACCCCCCCCCCTTTCTCTGCCCCGCCTCGGCCCTGCCTCGGCCCTGCCCCACGCTGCCCTTGCGGGACGGGGATGGCGCGGTGCTCCACTTTCGGAGGCTGGCGAAAGTGGGGGTGCTGCTTCCGCCGGCGGTGGGGCTCGAACCCCACTGAGAATCCAAACGCTTTGAGTATAGCGTCAATTGGTGCAATGCAAAAGCATTGCGCTTGAAATGCAATGCTCCCCATTCCCATGCATTAGCATTGGGCATTTTTCGGGACGCATTGCACGTAAGTTGCAATATGGCTATGGCATTGCACGTTTGGCGCGATATCTCAGCTGCATTGCACCATACGTGCTATACTCATAGCGTTTGGAATCTCAGTGCCGGGACTGGCAGGCAGCAGACTGAGAGTCTGTCTCTCTCGCACCCTCACGGTACGCCCGATGAGTGCTGCGAGAGAGGCAGGGCGACGAGAACGACTCTCAGTCTGCTGGCGGGCCGGCTGGGGCCCACGCCGCGGGGCCGCGGTCGTTTTCGCCGCGGTTTGGCGGAGCTTCGCGCCAAAGCGGCGGAGCGGGCCGCGAGGCGCGAGGTGAGTCAGACTGCCGGCCGAGGCGGCGAGGCGCTGGCGGGGGCACTGCCAGGGACACACATGGCCAGCCCGTTGATCCATATCGGCCTGGCTGCTGGGACTCCAGGACTCGGAAGGAGGTTACGGGGGAGGGGGCAGTGCCAAGGGCCGCCGCGGGGGACGCGGCACGCCAGCGCGCCAGCACGCACGCCGGGGAAAAGTCTCGCACGACGCGGGGATATTTCCCCGCCGCCGAGAATCGCGTGCGGCGTGTCCACCTGCGTCGTCCACGCGACCCTGACCCCGCGGCCCCGCCCCGCCCCGCCCCACCCCACGCCGCCCTCCCACGGCCCAGCCCAGCGCCTCCACCGCCGTCTCCACCGTCACTCTTTCCACCGCATTTTCCACTCTCGCGTCTGCTCTTCCTTTCCACTCTCCCCGTGTCTTTTTCTCTCCCCTTTTCCACTCTTGTCCACATCTTTTAACCTTTTTCCTTGCCTTTCTTCTTCTATCCCCGTCCTTCTCTTTGCCCGGCCCTTTCCACTCGCACCTCTGTTTTTTCCACCCATCGCAAGGGGTCAGTCATTACACGTTCTGCCTCAACCTCACTCACAGTCACTCAGATTTAGACTGAGCCCGCGATGGCGAGGCAAACTTCTGTAATCGGCTGCTAAAAGCATGACTAACTTACGGGGAAACTAGCACCTGCATATCCACTCACTATGCACTCCATTGTAAATAATTTTAGTCAGTGGCGGACTCCTCGCTTTGCACCCACTGCCGCCACGCCTCGCCACTTCACTCGCTGATCCTCTCCATCCACTGCTCTTTGATCCCCTTGCACCGAGCAGCACCGCTATCGATCACGGTGTGGCACGGCGTGGCATGGCGTGGCATGGCACGGCATGGCGTGGCATGGCACGGCACGGCACGGCACGGCACGGCGCCGTGGGCCCTGGCGTTGCCTGGCGTGCAGTGCAGGCGAAGCGGGCCTGCAGCGAGCTGTGCGCCCCGCTTTTCTTCTTGTTTCCCTCGAGCTTCGCCCCTATTCTCCACGTTCCGTTTTCCGATTGGCGTTTCCCCGCGGCCGGATGACGTCATTGCCGTGTGCAGGCAGAGTGTGGCGTCATGACGTCATGACGGGGACGGGCGGCGGTTATTGTTCACGACGATATCGGGCCCTGCCCGCCGGGCTCGGCCGGCCTGGGCGAGCAGCCTGAGCAGCTCGGAGTGGCTTCCGAAGCTTCCTGGGACTATTGTTTTGTCGTGGGGTGAGAGGGGAGGGGGTCGAGGGCGCCTGGCGTGGCGGGGCGTGGCGTGGCGTGGCGTGGCGTGGCGTGGCGTGGTGGGGCGTGGCGTGGCGTGGCGTGGCGTGGCGTGGCGTGGCGTGGTGGGGCGTGGTGGGGCGTGGCGGGGCGTGGCGGGGCGTGGCGGGGCGTGGCGGGAGACGGAAGCCCTATTACAGGGAGGGGATCGCGTGGCTCGCCGCACTGCGCTTTTTCCCACCCTTCGAACTCCCCCTCACTTTTCACGCAATTGATCTCGCCTCGCTCATCTGTGCAGTCTCGAAAAAACAAAACAAAACAACCACATGAACGGAAATACGAGACGCGACTTTTACGAAACGACGCGACAAACTATGTTTTATTTGCCATTGCACGCGGATTTGTGCCGCGTGGTCAGTGCGTGAGTGTGTTTCGCCACATTGTTTTGCAGGTGTGTGTGTGTGTGTGTGTGTGTGTATCTGTGTGTGTATCTGTGTGTGTGTGTGTGTGTGTGTGTGTGTGTGTATCTGTGTGTGTGTATCTGTGTGTGTCTGTCTGTGTCTGTCTGTGTCTGTCTGTGTGTGCGTTGTGTCCTGTCTCTCCCACAATCCCGCGTGCGTATACAAGACGGCGCGGATCGTAGGAGGGCGCACTGTGTGTGAACTGTGAACGTGTCCCGGTGTCGTTCGCCTTCGCCGCCCCCCGCACCGTCGCCCTGGCCAACGAATCCAGCAAGGTGTCTCTCTCTTTCCCCGTTCGCTTCTACGCTGCACGCCGGACGCGCTATCCCATTGGCGCGGCTTTATCAACCCGTTGCCTAACTGGCCTAGCGCTGGCGACGGGCGCTCTGGAGCGAGACCGATTCCGAGAGTCGTTTTCGTCGCTCCGTCTCTCTCGCACTCGTTGGGAGCGCCCTGCGAGTGCGAGAGAGACGGAGCGACGAAAGCGGCTCGCGGAATGAGTCTGCTGGACGTGTGGGCGCTGACGAACGTGTCCTCCACCTGTTGGGACGCGGCCCGCACCGCGAGCAACCGCGAGGTGGTCCGGGCCCCCGGCCACTGGGCCAATGATCTGCCGTGTGTCTCTCCCACTCGTGGGGATCTCGTAAGGGTGCGAGAGAGACAAAGTGACTAGCCACTATTTTGGACCGCACGCGCTGGTGTTTTGAGCTCCAGAGTCACTAAGTAGGACTCGAACCAAACGTGTGACCCCACCAATGGATTCCTCGTTTGAGCAATCCATTGGTGCGGTTACACGCTCGGTTCGAGGCCCGTTTAGCGACTCTGGAGCTCAAAACGCGTCTAGAAGTTTTGCCGCCTCTACCGGTCTTCTGGCCCACTGTGCTCTGCCGTGGCTGTGCTTGGTGTGCCGCACGCCGAAGGCACGCCGCCGTCTCTTTGGCTGCAGCGCTGCAGCGATCCATTCACGGAGATAAGCCCTTCGCCGCCCCGCCCTCCCCTCCCCTGACCTTGACATAGGCGGGGCAGGCCGGGCCACAGTGGGCCAGAAGACCGGCGCAGTCGGCCAAACCTCTAGACGCGTTTTGAGCTCCAGAGTCGCTAAATGGGACTCGAAACGACCGTGTGACCCCACCAATGGATTGCTCTCCGAACGAGGAACCCATTGATGGGGTCACACGTTCGGTTCGAGTCCTGTTCAGCGACTCTGGAGCTCAAAACGCGTGTAGAGTTTTGGCCGCCTCCGCCGGTCTTCTGGCCCACTGTGCGGGCCGGGCCGTGCCGGCCGTGCCGCCAGGGCGGCGGAAGGCAGAAACCGGCCCCGCTGCGGGCTGCACCGCGCTGCACCGCGGACCTCGGCGTCGCCACCACACTGCACACCGATTCCGAGAGTCGTCTTCGTCGCTGTGTCCCTCTCGCACCTGCGCGGAACGCCCCACGAGTGCGAAGGGAGACAGGGCGACGAAGACGACTCTCGGAATCGGTCTGCTGTGCCGCCGGGCCGCAAAAAGACAGCCAGGCATTCGTTTGTGCCTCCGACGTCGCCGGCGTCACCCGTCGCACTGCCGCCGCCTGCAGCACGCTGATCCCGCGAGTCGGTCTCGTCGCTCTGTCTCTCTCACACCTATACGGGACGCCCCGTGAGTGCGAGAGAGACAGAGCGACGAGGAGGACTCCGGAGGGTCCGCGAGGGACAGGGACGACGCGTCGCGACGCACGGAGGGTCGCGGTTGCTCGGCTGGCACACCGTGGCACGCGCTGCCCGGCTTTCACCCGTTGGGCCGTATCCACCCGTCGCAACTCTGTGCCCTTTTTTAGGCGCGCAGGTGGAGGCGTCTCCCTACGCGGCGCCCTTGCTGCCTCCAAGGGACTCCGGACTACTCTGTAGACTGATTCCGAGAGTCGTCCTTCGTCGCTCTGTCTCTCTCGCACCTGTACGGGACGCCCCGTGAGTGCGAGAGAGACAGAGCGACGAACCTCGGAATCAACCTGCTGCGGACTACTTTGTGCGCGCTGGTGTATGGATGGACGCGAGGATGTCACCGACTGCCGCCTGCTGACTGGGTGACCCTGTTTGGTAGCGAATGGTACTGCACCGACGGCGACGCGGCGACGCGGACGCCGTCATGTAGGGAGGTGCTAAACGACGCCGGCCTGCTGCAGGCCATCACGCGTGCCGATCTAGGCCTGCGCATGCCCATCACTTAGGCCCCCCGCCCCGCCCCGCCCCGCCCCGCCCCGCCCGCCCCGCGCCCGCGCCGCACCCCCCGCCCCCGCCCCGCCCGCCCACCGCCCACCTCGCCCCGCCGCCCGCCCGCCCCGCCCCGCCCCGCCCCGCCCCGCCCAGCGCGCCGCGGCTCGCACCTGAGTGGCCCTGCGGCCCTCCGGCCCGCCACAAAAGGTTGTATCATTCGGTCCCGTTAACGCCGATAAACATTTTTCGTCGGCCGGCCCTTGGCTGCCCGTGGCCCGCCCTTCGGTGGAGCGCGAAGGGTGAAGGGCGAAGGGGCCGCGGACTAGAACGCGGCCGGCACCTGCCTGCCGGTGCAGCAGGCTCATTCCGGACTGTGGGCTCGTCGCTCTGTCTCTCTCGCACTCATAGGGTGTGCCGCAGGGATGCGAGAGAAACAGCGACAAAATAGTGTGAGGAATCGCCCTACAGGCCTGAGCCTGGCAGGCAGTGGGCCAGAAGACCGGTGGAGGCGGCCGAAATCCCGGACGCGTTTTGAGCTCCAGAGTCGCTCAGTGGGACTCGAACCGAACGTGTGACCCCACCAATGGATTGCTCTCCGAACGAGGAATCTATTGGTGGGGTCACACATTCCGGTCGAGGCCTGTTTAGCGACTCTGGAGCTCGAAACGCGTCTAGAGTTTTGGCCGCCTGCGCCGGCCCTGTGGCCCACTGTGCGCCCGTGCCAGTTCCTACCTGCTGGCTGCTTTCGGGAGTCCCGAAGCAACTACCCCGTGCTATGCTGCGTCGCCGTGCCTCGAGTCCCCAAGGCTCGGCCCACGGGGTCGGCTGGAGTGTCCCATAGTCCCAGAGGCGCGGGGTGGCGGGGGCGCGGGGCCTCGGGGGGCCTGAGCGACCGACCGATCAGGCAGTACTCTGTGGCCCAGTGCCGCCGAGGAGTGCCTGCATGCAGCCGAGCCGGTGCCGGTGCTGGCAGACTGATTCCGAGCGGGTGTCTCTCCCTCTCTCTCGCACCGGTGTGGCGTCGCGCACGGGAGCGAGAGAGACAGACAGAGACACGAGGCCGGCATTGCGCGCGGGCCGGATCCTCTTCCCAGCCGAGGAGGGCCGGGCCTGCCTGCCTGCCCTGCCTATATAGCCAGCCGGGCAACCGGCCGCCCAGCCGGTTTTGGCTGGGCAATCCAGCCTTCCAGCCTGCCAGCCGGGACGCCGGCACTGCCCCGCAGAAGTCCCGCGCTCACACACACACACACACACACACACACACACACACACACACACACACACACACACACACACACACACACACACACACTCACACACTCACACACGCCGGTGGAATCCACATCGCTGGCCGCGAGATACCAACACCACCACCCAATTCCGCCGCGGCCTTTGCACTGAATCGATCTACTTCGGTGTGTGTGTGTGTGAGTGTGCGTGCGCGATGCGCGTATGTGTGTTTTGTGCGTACGTGCGTGGTGAGTGTGAGTGTGTGTGCGCGCGATCATCTCGTGCTTTCTTTTTACGGCTCGCCCACCGGCGTCTCGCGCACTTCCCGCGCCGCGGTCTAGACTCTGTGTGTGTGTGTGTGTGTGTGTGTGTGTGTGTGTGGATTACATTCCTGTAGAAAATAATACCACTCGCGACCCACGCTGGCTTTTCCAAGCGACGTCGTGCTTTTCGGTCGAGCTTCCGTCGTGTGTTTTCCGTGCACCCTCACACACACGCACGCACGCGCACACACACAAACGCGCACACGGCAAGTGGCGCAGCAAAAGATTCTGGATATGTCAAAGAGTCAGACATCCGTCCCTGCATAATGAAGTGGAATGAAGCGTACACCATCTCAGCTGCAGTGACAGCCAGCGGCTCCAGCCGAGACTCCAGCCGAGACTCCAGCCCGATGCGACGATGCGGCCTCCGATGCGTTCGCCGACTGGTAGATGCACCGACTCTGCAGATCCTGCCTGCAGCCTGCGGCACCGAGCACGAGTTGGTTGATCGGCAGTACTGCCTTTGCCGCTTTTTTCGAATGTACCTGCCCTGGATGTGAAGATGGCCTGGGCGTCGGGGACCCCGGCCATCCAGAATCCGCTGGACTCATGGAGCCGCTGGACTCATGGAGCCTCTGGCTGGACTCATGGAGCCGCTGGACTCATGGAGTCGCTGGACTCGAGTCGCTGGACTCATGGAGCCCGCTGGACTCCCTTCCCTAACCCCTCTCTCCGCCGTCCCTCTACATTGTTTTTGTCCGACAACGACGCTGGCTCCAAAAATACGCCACGGCGGTCCTCTTTTCTTCTTTTTTTTTTTTTTTTTTTTTTTTTTTTAAAGTTGACTTTTTGGGCCGGAGGCACGTTGATTGTGGCTGCCCTTTTATTGGCTGAGGATGGACTGCGCGGCGTATGAGCCATTCGTTTTCCGCAGTCAATTTCGCTGGACGCAGTCACTCCTTTTTCACTCCCTTTTCACTCCCTTTTCACTCTCTTTCCACTCCCTTTTCGCTCCCAATTCACTTCCATTCCACTCCCTTTCCACTCCCTTTCAACTCGCTTCCACTCCCTTTCCACTTATTCCACTCCCTGTCCACTCGCTTCCACTCCCTTTCCACTCGCTTCCACTCCCTTTCCACTCGCTTCCACTCCCTTTCCACTCGCTTCCACTCCCCGCCCCCTCTCCCTGCGAGTCGGATCGCCGCCCGGCGGCCGTGCCCCGCTGCAGACGATGGCGGCGACATGGCGGTCGGACCGAACCGGAGCAATGCACCTGTTTTTGCCTCGCTCCTCCTCGCTGCCGTGGGCTCGTTGCTTTTGTTTGTTAACCGAATTTGTTGGCAATGACCTGGCCGTTGGAGCCAAGGCCAGCCAAGCCAAGCGTGGATCCAGGGAGGGGGGTCAAGACATCCCCTCGCTGACCAAAGGTGCGGGCAAAACGCTAAACTGTACCTTGTTTCCTGTATGCAAAGAGTGCTGCTTGTCCTGCCTCCCTTTCCACCCTTCCCTCACCTTTCCCCCTTCCCCTCCCCCTCCCCTCCCCTCCCCCCTTCCCCTCCCCCTCCCACTTCCCCCTTAACCACAGGCCTGGCCCTGACTCCGCCTCCGACGTAGCGCCGTGCTGCGGCAGGGCGGGTCGTCCCGTTGCGTTGCGGTGTGCGCCGGGCGGCCTACCCCGCCGGGCGGCCCCGCCGGCAGCGAAGGCCCAACAGGTGGCTGTGCGCGCTGTGCGTTGTCAGCGCGCCGTGACCGCTGCGTGTCGTGCGGTGCTCTGTGTGTGTGTGTGTGTGTGTGTGTGTGTGTGTGTGTGTGTGTGGTGTGTGTGTGTGTGTGTGTGTGTGTGTGTGTGCTTTCTCCCTCTCAAGTTTCAACGGCTCGAGACAGGACGGCGCTTACCCAAAATTTTTCGGAAAGCTGTCTTGCGCGCGTCATCCGTTTGGCCGTTTTGGTTTCCGTTTTCGTGCGTGGGACGGGTCGCCTTGTAACGTGTCGACGACGTGTCGGTCCCTGAGCGTCTGTCGCGCCATGGCGCCGGTTTCCGGCGGGCGTACGTGATTCAAATGCTTTTCAGAACACGCTCAAAACTTTTGGACACAAAAAGGAATCCTCCCGTTTTTTCTTCTCTTTTTTTGTGGTGCACAGTGGGCCAGAATACCGGTGGCGGCGGCCAAAACACCAGACGCGTTTCGAGCTCTAGAGTCGCTAAATGGGACTCGAACCGAACGTGTGACCCCACCAATGGATTGCTCTCCGAACGAGGAATCCATTGGTGGGGTCACACGTTCGATTTGAGTCCTTTTCAGCGACTCTGGAGCTCAAAACGCGTGTTGAGTTTTCGCCGCATCCACCGGTCTTCTGGCCCACTGTGTGGCGTCTCGGTTGGTGTTGCTGAATCGCTGCGCCTGCACTGTGAATGTTTGCTCTGCGCTTTGCCCCGGCATTAGCTTTGCGGCGGGCAGTTTGAATGGCGCGTCGGGCCCGTCAGGTGCACTGCCGCCGGCGCCGACGGCCGTGTACTTTGCAATGCGCCGCGCGTGCGTGCCGCGGGCCGCCTCCGGAGTGGTCCCGCGTCGTCGCCCCCTCTCTCTCTCTCTCTCTCTCTCTCTCTCTCTCTCTCTCTCTCTCTCTCTCTCTCTCTCTCTCCCTCCCTCTCTCTCACCGCTGTGGCCCCTGCGGGACGCCCCACGAGTGCGAGGGAGACGGGGCGAGCGCGCTGACTGAGGCGCGTGCGTGCGCGCCGATTTCCACGGCGTTGCGGTGGTGCGCGCACACTCGCGTGTGTGCCTCGTGTCATTGCGTCCAGGAAGCTCACCCGAGAAGGAGCAGGAAAAAGTTCGATACACTTTTGGTTTCGTCTTGCGAAACTGCGGCAAAACTTTCAAATGATGATGTTTTAAACAAAATCCAAGCGGATAAACGTTTAAGAGGCCTACACTTTCGATATCAGGCTGCGAAACTGCGGCAAAACTTTTGAGTGTTTCGAACAAAATATGAGTAGATATCCAATTTTTACAGATTTTTTCAAATTTGTACGAAACATTTCACGTTACTACAATGTCTCGTAAATTGAGAGGGACGACGTTCACGGAGGGGGGAACAGCTTCCCACATTCATTGTACAAAAATTGACCACACATTCCACATTCAGGTGGCCGAAATGCCTTTAAGAAGGCAGCATGTGCGGCAAAAATGACAGACATCTTGCACATTCACAGAATCATTGTACACAAAATTTTACAGTGGGTCACCCCTCGACGTTCACGAGGATTGTAGCACTCGACATTTCCTGCGCTGTGTGTCCCAGTGCGCACTCGAAAGTCAAGGTCGCGCCGTCTGGTAATGTCCCCGAACTGGCTGCCCGTCGAAACGGCAAGTGACCGGTGGCGCCTTCCTTCCCCCTCCCCCTCCCCCTCCCCCTCCCCTCCCCCCACCCCCCTTCCCTCTTTCACATTTTCCCCCTTTTCCGCGGAAACCGAAAGTCGCCCCTTGGTTTTGGCGCGGGGCGTGCTCGGCCTGCCGATGCTGCTGCACATTCCGAAGGGCGCTTTCGTCGCTCTGTCTGTCTCTCTCGCACTCGCGGGCCGTGCGGGACGCGCGGGCGTGCGCGCGAGAGAGACAGGGAGCGAGATTGGCCGGGCCGGGGACAATGCGGTCCACCGGGGCCTGCCGCCGCCGCCTCGCTTCTCATGGGTGAAAGCTTTTTGTCGTTGCAGTGTATTGCACCTCGTCGGGGCCCCGTCTCGCAGTGTGGTCGCTTGATTGGCTTTTCCGCCTTTTCCCTGAAAGGACACCGCCGCGCTCGCCACCCTGATGCACTGCATGATTGTTACGGCTGATTGATAAACGGGAGGGAGGGAGGGAGGGAGAGGGGAGATTGGTGAAATCGGAGGCGCTCGGTGCGGTGTGGCGTATGGGTGTTGTGGGCCCGCCTGCCCCGCCCGCCCCGACCGCCGCAGATTTCTTATTAGCCTCTTGTTGGTCCGCATTATCGATGGACGATGGCTGCTGTGTGAAAGTAGAAGTAGTGTGAGTGGGGACGGCGGCGCCGCGGCGTGGGTCACACACTGTGCGGCCCTGCGGCCCTGACCCCTCGGGGCACGGCACCACCGAGATGCGCTTTCCTCGCGCACAAACACACACACACACACACACACACACACACACACACACACACACACACAGAGTCGCTGAATCTAATGTATGCAGATTCCCCCTTCCGTTGCACCGAGTGTGATCTAATTGGAAACGGTGCACAGTTCCATACCCTAGCTCGGTGTGTGTGTGTGTGTGTGTGTGTGTGTGTGTGTGTGTGTGTGTGTGTGTGTGTGTGTGTGTGTGTGTGTGTGTGTGTGTGTGTGTGTGTGTGTGTGTGTGGCCGCTGTATGTGCGGTGTGCCGCGACTACAGTGGCGCTGCCGCTTGGCGCGGCGAGCATTGAGGCGAGGTGATCGCTAATCAAAATGGAGATGAGACTCGATTGGGAGTCCGCGCCGTCGTATCGATGCGCTTCGGGCCGACAAAGTAGCTAGCCGCGCTGCAAAAAAAAAGAAAAGAAAAGATCAGCAACAAATCTTGGTTCTTTTTCTCTCGTGTCTGTTCCTTCTTAACGTTAATGGATGTTGTTTTTTACTAAGTAGAAAAAAAAGTTTGCGCATAGGCAAATCTGGTAACAGTAATAAATTACTACCTGGTGTGGTTACAATTTTGTCTCCAGATTAGGTACTTCTCAAAAGCTTTGACTAAAGAAGCTAAATGTTTATCTACTTTAACAAAAATTAATTCTCTTTCTTTTTTTGGGACAAAATAAAAGGGATAATCACTTCCGCGGACCTGACTTTTCAATGTCTCGCCGGGCAGTTGTGTAAAAACGGAGTGGGCCGCGTCGTTGGCCACGGCGTCTTGATATTTTGTTTTGTCTTTGGAGGGAAAAAAGTGTCGGGTTGATTGATGAATCGTCCTGCGCGGGTGGTCTTGCAGGCCAGTGCGCTGTTTCCCTGGACGCTCCTCGACCTTTGTGTCGCACTGTCTCTCTCGCACTCGTGAGGCGCCGTAGGGGTGAGTTAGTGAGAGAGAGAGAGAGAGAGAGAGAGAGAGAGAGAGAGAGAGAGAGAGAGGCCGAGGATGACGATTGCTTTCTCCTGATGCGCGACACGGCCGGGGGTCGCGGTCGTCCGTCGATCAAGCAACCATTTTGGCGGAAATGTTTTGGGCGCCGGTAGGGACTCACGCGCCTCCCCTCGCCCGCGTGCGAGAGAGAGGGAGCGAGGGAGAAACGTGATGGAGAAAAAGTAGCAATTTGAAGAAGCAGTAGCGGTGATGACAATCACGGGTGCTTGCGGTTCGCAGCCTCGCTGCGCGTTGGTCGGCCAACCTGTAGACTGATTCCGAGAGTCGTTTTCGTAACCCTGTCTCTCTCGCACCTGTACGGAACGCCCCGTGAGTGCGAGAGAGACGGAGCGACGAAAACGCCTTTCGGTCTGCTGCCTGTTTGGTTGGCCGCTGTGATGTGACCGACCGACCGCCTCGCGCAACACGTACTACACTGTAAGCCTGACCTTTGACTTCGTTTTTTTCTCCTTTCTCGCTTCCGTCTCTCTCGCTCTCGCAGAGGGACCCTCTTTTTTTCCGGCACCTCCCCTTGCCGGTATGTGGTAGCCGCGCCGTGAGTGAATGAGCGTGGTATCGCCGCGAAGGTATCTAAGGAGGAAGGAGAATGTTGACCGCCATTTTTCTTGAGCAACAAGTTTCTTAAGTAGCTTCTTGTTTTTGTAAGGACCGAGAGTTTATAAGAAGTCCGCTTACATTTGAATGTGCCTTTCCGAAACGTGAGACATGGTCCGTCCGTGTGTGATTGCACGGTGAAGAACTAACTGACATCCCGCCGCCTCTCCTGGTCGCACTTTTCTTCGTCGGACCCGTGGCATGGCTCCACGCTTGTGAGGCCTGCCTGCCTTGCCTCGGGCCCCGCCCACGCCGGGTAAATGCTCGCGACACGCGGAACTGGCTGTGAGGCACTCTAATGAATCCGATCGCATAAGTCTGCCGAGCGATACAGAAGAGCGGTTCGTCGTTTTGTCTCCCTCTCGCCTTCATGTAGAGCCCCATGAGTGCGACGGAGACAGAGCGACTTGATCGCGTGGCACTGCGTGGGCGTGCGCGGCAGTGTGTGCCGTACCTGCCGCGGCCTTGCCAGTGCAGGAGACCTCCAAACGTCAAACGAGTAGCAGAGCAGTCGTGGCGGGGCGTGGCGGGGCGTGGCGAAGCAAGTCGCTATCATTTCCTCCGTTTTTTCCCCTTATTTTAATCAGTCCTGACTGGTCGGTCACCTAGCCCGCGGCGACCCGACGGGCCTGACACTGGTAGCAGGAAGGAGGCGACCGCCTTGCCAGTGCTGTGCCCGGGAGGCTTCCCACCGCCCTGTTCGAGTGTTACTCGTTTTCCTTGCTGACTTCTCCTTCTTCTCGCATCTCGCAGTCCTGATGCCTTGCCAGATGGCCCCCGCGAACTGAAAAAGTAATCAGGGATAGATTGTTGCTTTCAGTCATTTCAACAGCCGTTTGCAAATTTGGTGGCTAAAACAAACACACATTCGCTCGTCTCATGTCTGTAGCAAAAAACCCATGAGAGGAAACAACACGTTGTGACGGATGTTTTTTGCAGTGTGAGATCCGGGACGGTCTGACGTGTTGGTGGTAACGGAGTCGACAAATGAGGCCCGATTTCGGCGCCGAATTACCCGCCGTCATCATTTGTCATGTTTTGCGCGAAACAGTAACGTGCTTGGCACACTTGCCAACCGCGGGGCTGGCAACGCGTTTTTATGTCCAGTGTTTTTTTTTCTCATGCCGTTTTACGATGTACTAAAAGGCTGTCTTCTGTTTTTCAGGTATGTTGGTGGACAGTCGCGGTCCTGTTGGATCAACCCCCAGAACTTCAGGTGTAGTCCAATTTGTACTCTTTCAAGCAAGCGAAAACAAAAATTTAATCAGAAAGTGGCCTGCAGTGCTGACTTCCTATTTGGATGTAGGCCAATTTGTTCTTTTCGAAGCAATCTAAATCAAATAAAAGTTATCAGTATAAAAAGTTTTAAAAGTTGTCTGCAGTGCTGCCTTATTCACGTAAAGTTTAGCATGGCGCATATTTTAAACGCATTGAGCACCCGTGCTAATCTTTTACCCAGACTTCTCAATTTTTTTCTAATCTTTATCTTTTTAAATTTTTTTGCACGCTCCGTCTAAATATCAGAGGTGCAAGACTGAGGACCTGTCGGAACTGACAGTGTCCTCTCACGTCGAGTGTCGTCGCGGGTGCGCTGCGCCGCGCTCCGCCTTGCGCACGTGTATGCGAGTGTTTGCTCGTCATTGTGCATATCATTGTCCGGACACCGCACCCACTTGGTCCGGTTCGGTTTGGCTCCGCTCGTGTGGCTCCACTAGAAAAATAACCGAGCACCGAAAAAAAAATCCGAATGAAAAATAGGAAAAACTGGAACACACTCTTAAATTTTACAAAGACAGTTTTCTATGAGCAGCTGGCTTTGTAGCTCGGCCAAAACTTACTACTATATGGACGTGAGCAGACCTCGGTACTGAAATTCTATGACCGATTTCTCGTTCTGTTCTTTCTCCCGCGCGGGAGGCTCGTTTGCGGATAATTCACTATTACTCTGGACGCGTACGCCCAGAGATTGCTTTGTGGCCCGACGGCTGCACTGCGCTGCCACATGTTGCTTGATCCAGTGCCGCGGTTCAGCTGGAAGCACGCTGGAAGCACGATGGAAGCTGGGCGACTTTATGCTAAGCGGCGCCGCAGCCGGTGGGTGTCCCCTCTGTGTGTGTGTGTGTGTGTGTGTGTGTGAATTGAATGCGCGGCCGGGACATTGAATCCGAGTGATGCAGTCTGGGAACAACGCCAGGTGCGAGGGAGGAGCGGGTGCCGCACACGCGAATTCCGTAAAGGTTGAGGTTCGACACTGCGCGCTCTGCTCGCTCGCTCCGCCAGGGCTCCACCACCATGCCCGGCCGCCGCCACCACGGCGCTAGCAAACAACCGCCGCCACGACCACTACACTACTCGCGCGCACCTCATGATGGCGAGGAGGCCCTACGGGACCTTGGCCCTGAGCCCGTAAAGCTTTATTGCAGGCGGGCCGCAGCTGCAGGTGCGAATTGCATGCGATCTGTGTGTGTGTGTGTGTGTGTGTGTGTGTGTCCGCTCAAAGCTGGGCGTGATGGGCGAGTTTGTGTGCGTTCCACCTGTGATGGGAGTGACGCTCGCTGGGCCTGGCGGGGCCTGGCAGGGCCTGGTAGGGCGCCCCGTCGTCGTCGACGGCTAGACGCCACCCACCCACGCGCCGGCACCGAATGAATGAGGTTATGGGCCGCTGGCACGAATTGCCGTTCCCCCTCTCGCTGACTGACTAGGGGTGCCGTCCTGCAGTCGCTCTGTCTCTCTCTTGCACCCTTTCGGGACGCTCCATGGGCGTGAGAGGGACGGAGCGATGCGAGCCGTGCTCGGAATCAGCTCGATGTCGTGCCTCTCCTCGCAGGGGTTGGCCGTACCAGCGGCAGTCGGATTCCGAGCGGGAGGTCTCTCTCTCTCTCTCTCTCTCTCTCTCTCTCTCTCTCTCTCTCTCTCTCTCTCTCTCTCTCTCTCTCTCTCTCTCTCTCTCTCTCTCTCTCTCTCTCTCTTTCTCTCTCTCTTGCACTCGAGAAACCCGGCGTTGGGAGTGTCCTGTGGGTGCGAGAGAGACAGGAGGACTGCCCTAGCGGTGACGTTTTTCCCTCCGGGCGGCAGCCCTACTTTTCATGGCACTTTGTGTTTCTTTGACGGAACGCTAAACCTCGCAAACAAAGCGTTTCTGTTGACGAGGGAAATGGATGTGGACCATTAGGTCGGCGCTCTAGGCGGGCGGGAGTCATGTTTGGAAACTGAAAGGTGCGGCATTTGGTTTCGTGACAGAACGGCCGCAAACTACCGTAAATCAAGGCAGGGGTGCGAGGAACAACTATGGGAACGCGATACAGTATTAATTTCCGAACCGGTCCGCAGTCTTCGCTGATAAACACACACACACACACACAGCCCGCGCACGGCTCTGCGAACCTTTTGCTTTCAACAAGGGCCCGGGGATTGATTAATTCTTGCCATAAAGATGATTTATCTATGTGGCGGTTCCGTGGTATCGGCCCCGCGCGTCTAATTTATTTCGAATCCATTTGTTTGAACTTATCGGCGGGAAACACTTCCTTCCTGCCTTGTTCCCGATGTGGGCCAAGACGCCAGTGTGTGCCGCCGCGGATCCACCCAACGGTGTCGAGTCTCGGTGTTTTCCGCGCCGACTGCGATGACGTGGAGGCAGCCAATCGTAACGTTTTTGAACGTAACGACGTGTTATATCGCATTTGGCCGGCATTTGTGGGCTTTCCCTTCCGTGATTGTGGCTTTACGACGGGTTTACCACGGCGCTGTAAAGACGCGGCGATGCGGCGATGCCTGCGCGGAGATTACTGGAATGGTCCTCCCTGCGGTCCGGCCCGGCCGTCCCGGTGGCGCGGCGCCCCCGCCAAATGTCCCCGCCTATCTGCGTCACGAGGCGGCGGCTGCAGGTTGCACCCGATTCCGGGCTGCAGACTGATTCCGAGAGTCGTTTTCATCGCCCTGGCCCTCTCGGACTCACGGGGCGTCTCGTTTAGGAGCGAGAGAGACAGAGCGACGAAAGCGACGCTCGGATATGAGTCTACTGGCCGCGGAAGGAGACCACCGGCTTGCCCGTCCACTGCACTGGAGTTGCCGCCCGCAAGGCTGTGGCGGCTTCTATGCACAGCGGGCACCTCCTAGTGCGCACGACGCCGACCCTCTGGTGCTCACGAAGACAACCCTCTGGTGTGTACGACGGCCACCCTTCTGGTGTGCACGACGGCTAGTCGGCCACCCTCTGGTGCGCCCGACGGCGACCCTCTGGTGGCGACCGTGGCGACCCTCTGGTGGCGACCCTCTGGTGCACCCGACGGCGACCCTCTGAAGCGCCTGACAGGCACCCTCTGGTGAACGGCGGCGACCCTGTGGTGTGCACGGCGGTGATCCTCTGGTGCTCGGCGGCGGTCCTCGTGGCCTCGCCGTCGTAGCCGCGGCCCTCCTTGATCCGGGCCAATACTGTTAGTGTGGATGCAGGCCAGCGCCTTCGATCGCGCCCCGTCGCTGCATGGCGGTTCACGGCTTTGCACGGCGCTGCACGGCGGGGCCGTACTGCTCGGCGTTCGCGTGCCGGCCGGCGGTCATCTCCCTCTCTCCACTCCACTTGTGGCTCGGCTTGTCTAAATACCGCTCGGGATCGCCGGGTCGCGCCGCCCCGCTCGCGAAAGCGCCGGCGGGCCGATTTTTACCGTCGGCGGGAGTGACTTTTGCAGTCCGCGTCCCCGCGGAGCGAACGCAGCGGACCGCCTTTTTGGGTACTTTGTTGTGCGGGACGGAATGGGAGTGCGTTTTCGGAATGCGGCCTCGATTGGCCGCCCGATAGCGCTACGTGCGTTTACGGCCTGGCAGTGCGAGAATCGTGCATCCCCGGCGCGGTCCCACAGTGGGCCAGAAGACCGGTGGAGGCGGACATAACCATCGACGCGTTTTGAGCTCCAGAGTCGCTAAATGGGACTCGAACCGAACGTGTGACCCCACCAATGGATTGCTCTCCGAACGAGGAATCCATTGGTGGGGTCACACGCTCGGTTCTAGTCGTGTTCAGCGACTTTGGAGCTCAAAACGAGTCTAGAGTTTTGGCTGCCTGCGCCAGTCTTCTAGCCCACTGCGGGTCCGTCCCTCTCGCACTCGTGGGCCGTCCCACAGGGGTGCGAGCGGGTGCGAGAGAGACAGAGCAGCGTTTCGGTTTGGGACTCAGCCAGCTGTGCTGTGGCGTAGTAGCAATTTGCACTTGGTAGAGCGTTTAGGCAAAACTCACCCGAAAAAAACGGGATTCTGTTGGGCGCTGCTTAGAGTACCGTCGGCACCACATGAAGACCTCCAAAATTAATAACGATCTGTTGTTTACCGGTGCGGCTAAGGTTTGCGCCTGGCGTGCCGCGGCGTCACGGCAAGGCCCCCTAGGCCACGGCACGCCACGCCTCGCCACGCCACGCCACGCCACGCCACGCCTTGGCGGGGAAGTGACATTGACTGGCTGTCCGATGGCAGATACGGGGGTGCTAAAGCTGGCCGGGATGCAGCCCGCGCGGCCCGCGCTGCCGCGGCGCTGGTCCATTCTGGTGTGGCGGCGGCTCGCCACCTGATTGACAACCAGCTTGGCCTTTGCGGGGAACGGCACCGCCTCGCGAGGAATCGGCCGGCCGTGCGAGTTCGCGGCCTGCGGACTGTCTCTGTCTCTCTCGCACTCACAGGGCGCCCCGGATAGGTGCGAGAGAGACAGAGCGACGTCGGACGGCGTCGCACAGTGGGAAGGCCGGCGCCGGCGGCCAAAACTCTAGACGCGTTTTGAGCTCGAGAGTCGCTACAGGGCTGGAACCAACCGTGTGACCCCACCAACGGATTCCTCGTCCGGAGAGCAATCCATTGGCGGGGTCACACGTTCGGTTCGAGTCCCATTTAGCGACTATGCAGCTCAACGCGTCCGGGATTTTGGCCGCCTCCACCGGTCTTCTGGCCTACTGTGCGTCTTCTTCTTCTTTTCGAGAGGCCCGGCGCCGTGCGCGTGCGCCGCGGCGGGGCGTGGTGCGCGCACCGGTGATTGCTGCTTCCAGGAGTTGCGCCAATTGTTCTCATCTGATAAAACGCGCGCGGCTTTGCACCACACTGTAAGAGTCTGGCGCAGAAATTACCCGCGTTACGAGGGAAATGGCGCAAGCCGGTATTATTTCAGATTTCATACATTTTAGGTAGATTCGGCTCATGAACTATTCGTCTGCACTGCAAGGCTCTTAGAGTGTGCTTCTTCAAACGGTGGCGGGCGACTCCTTAGCTGCACTGTAAATGTCTGACGGTGAAAGGCTGCACCAACATAATATGGTGGAGATTTTCTCCAGAATACCAACGAAATTCGTCAAAATCTCTATAAGGGACAGTGAATTCTCAATGGTATGTTACGAAGTCAGCTGCACCATTATAATATGCAACATTTTCACCATAATATGGAGAATCTTCACTGTAGAACAATTACAGTGTGGACGCGGGCTGGTCCACATTCTTGTCCTTCCGGATGGAAGGACGAAAAATCCAGCCGTGCCCGGCCCCTTTCAGATAAGGCCCCGCGCTGGTGACAGCAGTTGAGCCCTTGGGCGTGATTTGCATTCTAATCGGCCGCTGAGTGGTTAATTGAGATGTTGAGTCTCTCGATTGGGTATCGCTGCCGTCGCGAGGCTGCTGGTTGAGAGTCGTTTTCGTCTCGATGTCTCTCTCGCACCTGCACGGGGCGCCCACGAGTGCGAGAGGGACAGAGCGACGGAGGCGACGCTCGGAATCAGTCTGCTGGGCGGCCGGGCGCGGTGGTGTGGCCGCGTGGCCCTCGCCGCCAAGGAGCCCCTTCTAATGACGTGTCGCCAGGGACCTCCTCCGTCGCCTGTTCCGCTTATGACACACTCTGTAAATCTAACAGTGCACTCAGAAAACCTGACATACTCTTCCAGGCTTTCAAAAGGAAAAAAAGTGCAATGGGCTAACAAAGTTTTTTGAGGACTCGTAACTTTCGGAGAAAATTAGGTAAAAAACCAATTGTGGGTCACTTAATTGAAAAATGCCTATTTAAAGTACTTAAAGTATACTATAGTATAAATTTTGAACAAGTGGCCAAAGTAGCTTTGAGGCATTTAAATGTGATCTCTTGACTTCGTTTTACAGCATAGCAGCACCTTCTATCGTCCTCGTTTACTGAACTACGTCCGTTTCAAAAATAAGCTGTTGTGGCCCACAATTGATTTTTTTTACCTTACTTCGTAATTTACGAACTATTTCTTCGTACCCTGAAAAAATTGTTGGGAATTTGAGAGTGTAGGCGAGTCTGGTTGAAGTGCAAACGCGCGCCGCGTCCTTGCCGCAGATTCCGCCTGCCTTCATGTCGCATTGTCGGTTGGTGCGATGAATGAGTGCAATATGCGTGCCTATTGTCTCCGCTTGAGTTTACCGAGGAGAAGCCAAGCCCGTTAACGGAGGTCGTCGTGGCAATCTAAAAAAAAAATCTAACGTAGAATTTTTTTTTTCAATACAATGATACGTTAAAATTTGACGTTTAAAAATCTTTATTTGGAAAACTGTTTTTAAACGTGTAAATTAGAATGTTTGGATATTTTATGGGGCTTATTTTTAACTTCGCTGTCTTTTTTAACTTCAACTTTCTACGTATATTTTGTTCTGACAAAACAAAAAAATCTGCAAAAAAAAGCACAAAGAAAGAAGACAACTGTTTCCCTGTTGCAATTACGGCTTTGACGTTGGCTTCGATGTCGTGGCGCATTTTACCGAGTCGTTCTTCTGTCGAACGTAAATTTGGCTCTCGCAACGTACTCCTCGACGACGGCGGAAAATATTGCGTCGATTTTGGTGTCCCGTGCCGGGCTGGCCGGCCGGCCCAACAAGCACGATCCCTGACAGATTGGCCTTTGGCTGGCCTGCGGACTGATGCCGAGAGCCGTCTTCGTCGCTCTGTCTCTCCCGCGCCTCTACGGGACGCTCCGTGAGACAGAGCGAGACAGAGCGACCAAACCGACTCTCGGAATCAGTCTGCTGTGGCTTGGCTGGGATGGCTCGGACTGCCGCCAAACAGCATTGTTCTCGCTCCGCGGGGAATCGAACCCGCGCCCCGGCTTCGTCTGCTTGTTCCTCCGTTACTACTATAGTGGTCCTGAAATATGAAATGGCGACGGTCGTAATGAAAGGACCCATTTTGCATTGTTTTGTTTTATTGCGATTGTGTTTGGAGGCGCGGCTTGGCGTGAGTTGCACGCGGCTCCACCAGATAATGAGAATGACTTTTCGGAGACGTCCCCGCCGGCGGTCTACTTGGCGCCCCTGCAGACTGATTCCGAGAGTCGTCGCTCTGTCTCTCTCGCACTCACGGGGCGTCCCGTCTAGGTGCGAGAGAGACAGAGCGACGACTCTCAGTGACTCTCAGTGCTCGCTTTGCCAGCCGAAACGAGGTTCAGCATTAATCCGCCCGGCCCTTGTCGGCTCGTCGCGGTTCGCAGCGCCACTGCACTGGCAGGGCGCCGCGCCGCGAAAAAAAAAAAACATAAAAAATGAAGAAGCGTGGCCCCGCCCTTGCGCACGCCACGAGGCGCCATGCCGTCCTAATTTAACGCCGTCACGAGCAGCGCTGTCTCTCTCGCACTCGCGGGGCGTTGCGCAGGGGTGCGACGGAGACGGAGCGACATTTGGATTGAGTCTACTGCAGGACTGATTCCGAGAGTCGTTTTCGTCGCTCTTTCTCTCTCGCTCTGGTGGGCTGTCCTCTGTAGGTGCGAGAGAGACGGAGCGACGAGAAGGACTCTCGGAGTGAGTCTACTGGAGCGTGCCGCAGTGTGTCCTGCGGACGGACCCACGGCCAAGGCGGCAAGGTCACTGCCTATCTGCCTTCCTTCCCTTTGCAGGGAACTTCCCATTTGTCCCTGTCTGCTGCTCATTTTGCCAGCGTTGTGGTCGAGGCCGCCCAGGCCGCCTTTGCTCTGATCGGTCCTGCTAAACGGACGGCGATGCCATATGGCTGGAAGGCATTGTTGTAAGAAGAAACAGCCTTGTCACAAAGTGTGAACCAAAGTTTTTAGTGGGGTTTTGTCTTAAGCGAGGGGTACCTCTGACTGGACTGAATTTACACTTTGATTAGAATGTAAATCTTACGAAATGCGTTACAAATATGCCGCAAATGGAGCAAATTTGCGCGTTTGTGACGGCTTTTTAAGTGACTAGACTGAGACAAGGCAGTGACTGGAGTCAGGTGTGTACACTGACTGGACGAAGTGACACACCCCTCGGTCAGTCACTAGTCGTCTTTTCCATCCAAGACCTCCGTCGACGCTGTAGTCAGCAGGTGTCCTTAACTTACCTCGAAAGGGCTTCATAACGTTATCGTGAACGTTGAAGTTTACTTCTTTTAAAAGGGATAAGTTATTTTTCTAGCTTCTCGAATTTGTGTTTGGAAGTACATATGTTCCTTTATAAGAGCAAGGACCTCTGGTAGTCAGGCATCTTTCGCAGCTTCAGTAGTTTAAAAAAATTCAAACTAACTTTTGTTTGTTTTGCAAGGAGCAACACTGTTTCTTCAATAAAAAAGAAATTGTGCTGCATGTTGCGGAGGCAGCAGGGTCCATTGGGTTCCCACCACACCGACTGCACCGACCGTTCCTCGTTGGGGCTCTATGAATTTCCACGTGTTATGGGTCTCTGCTGCTGCCGCTCCAGTCCAGATCCCATGGGCCGGGCGGGCGAGTGCATGGCTGACTCTGTGTGTGTGTGTGTGTGTGTGTGTGTGTGTGTGTGTGTGTGTGTGTCTGAGTGTGTGTGTCCGTGAGTATGTGTGTGTGTCCGTGAGTGTGTGTGTCTGTGTGTGTGTGTGTGTGTGTGTCCGCGTGTGTGTGAGTGTGTGAGTGTGTGTGTGTGTGTGTGTCCGTGTGTGTCTGTGTGTGTGTGTCTGTGTGTGTGTGTCTGTGTGTGTGTGTGTGTGTCTGTGTGTGTGTGTGTGTGTGTGTGTGTGCGTGTGTCCGTGTGTGTCCTGGGACCCCACATGTCGCCAAGAATGCTGGGCGAATCGCATTGCGTATCGGGAGGTCCATTCCGTCCCCCACTGCCCCATGCTGCGCCGTGCTGCGCCATGCCGCGCCGTGCCGCGCCGGGCTGGGCGGCCGCATCAAGATTTGTGTAATTTAGTTGACGGGGCACTGAGTCGGCCGGTCGGTCCGACTGACGTTTGTCTGACGCTGAAGTACTGAAGTACCGAACTGCACGGCGGTAATGTTTCCGTCCGTCCCAGCAGACTGATTCCGAGAGTCGTCTTCGTCGCTCTGTCTCTCTCTCTCGCCCGTAGGGGACACCCCTATGCGTTCGAGAGAGACAGAGCGACGAAAACGCCGCTCGGAATCAGTCTGCTGGCCTGAGCCTTGGCTGACTCTGTCTCTCTCGCACTCGTGGGACGCCCCGCAGAGGTGTGTGTCTGAAAGAGAGGGAGAGAGAGAGAGAGAGAGAGAGAGAGAGAGAGAGAGAGAGAGAGAGAGAGAGAGAGAGAGAGAGAGACGAAACAGTGTAGTGGCGCGCGGTCGCGTCGCCTTGACTTTGCATGCGGGCGCTATCGGCTGAGTGCTTCGGAAACTGGTGCGATATCGCCGCCGCTGCATTTTCCGGACTCGTTTCTGTGCGAAGGTGACCACACGGCGGCGGCCACGACGCGGCATCGCCTTACACTACAAAACACGATTTTTCAAACAGAAATAAAAGTTTGTTGATCGCGGGCTTAGAAACGCGAGCCGCGTCGCCGAGTGCGACGACTGCAAAATCGGGACGGCTTTCCTCGGCGTCGCTGCAGACTGATTCCGAGAGTCGTTTGCGTCGCTCTGTCTCTCTCGCACCTACACGGGACGCGCATGAATGTGAGAGAGACGGAGCGACGAAAACGACTCTCGGAATCAGTCTGCAGGCTTGCTGGCTTTTAACCTCCTCCTCGCATATCCATAGTCGCGCCTTGCCAAGTTTTGCCGCCGCTTTCTCTGTCGGGTGTGAAACGGTTATGCCGATTAGTGTGTGCTTGGCCGTGGCTTCGCGCCGCTCGGCGGCGCTGGCAGGCGGATTCGAACAACTTCCTCATTTGCCAGGCTTTCAGCTTCGGTCCTCCTCTCCTTGCGGTGTGTCGCGTTTGTCACCCTGTCTGTTCGTGTTTGGCGACGCGCGATTCGGTTTTGGCGCCAAATTTGGAGCCGGCCCGCTTTCCTCGCTGTTCAGCACACTGATTCCGAGAGTCGTTTTCGTCGCTCTGTCCCTCTCGCATCCATGGGGGCGTCCCGTGAAGGTGCGAGAGGGACAGAGCGACGAAAGCGACTCTCGGAATCAGTCTGCTGGCGCCACAAGTGTGGCGGTTCGACCCGCGCAGCCTAATATGTAGCGGTGATGGCACTGCGCGACGCGACGCGACGCGGCTTCGGAGGTGTTACGTCCCTAAGCCTACCCGTCCCATTTGCTTGGCGCCGGCTGGACTCGGCTCGGCTCGGCTTTTGCCCGATGGATGAGTCGCGTGCCAGAGTGTCGCCGCGTTATTATTTATCGGAGAAACGCTTTTCGTAATTTATGATTGAGTGACGGTGGCAGTGTGAGACAGACAGTGCGTCCCAATTTTTCATTTGTTGTAATTTTTAAGCGGCTAGCATGAAGTCCTATGTAAATATCCTTTTTATTTTTTGTCAAGGTGGGTTAATCTACACTCTTAATGTTGTACAGTGAAGATTCTCCATATTATGGTAAAAATGTTCCATATTATGGTGGTGCAGCTGACTTCATAACATATGAGAGTTCACTGTACCTAATAGATATTTTGGCGAATTTCGTTCGTATTACGGAGAAAATCTCCACCATAATATGCTAGTGCAGCCTTTCACCGTAAGACTACAGTGCCATCTTATTCGGCTGGCCTCTATTCGGAAAAGAGTAAAATACCTTTTTTGTCATAGCTGGCTCTCCACTCAAAGACGGTAAAACCATTTTTTCTCCTTGTCGCGGGTGCTTGCTTCAAAATGAAATAACTTTTTATGGGCAAAATTATCCGGATAGATTTCTTCGACCTCTTTTTGCCGCAGAGTGTCCTGCTGCCATTCGGTTCTCGGCAGCCAGGACGGCCGGAAGGAAGGCCAGACATTGTCGCACTAACACCATTGTGAGCCACTCATCATCCGCGATGCCGTCAAGGGGCTTGCTAATCGTCGCGCGGCATTCCCGCGGCACGGCACGGCAAGGCACGGCAAGGCACGGTGGAGTGGCCGAGTGCCCTCGGCGGTGAGGCGGGCGGTGGTCTCGGTTCCATCTTCCTCCTCGGCGTGGTGATTGTGGACGCGTCGTTAGCGCCGAACTAGCGGATTTCGTGCGGATGGCGCGTCTTTTACAACGAGCTGAGTAACAGGGATGGAGGAAAGAAAAAAAAACAGAAGGAAACTTTGAAACACTGTGACAGGAAGGATAAAAGCTCCCCTAAAAAAATGGTTGTAGTAAACTTAATCAAAATAAATTCTGGTAAAATTCACAACGTAAAAAAAGTGGAGAAAGAAAATTAAAGTTCAAACTACAATAAAAGAGTAAAGAAAATCATAAAATAAAGTACATTGAGCACATTACTAACGTAAGGGTGACAGGATGTGATGATACTAAAACCTTACTTACTCGTTCCTGATGCTGTTCATCTGGTTTCTGGTGTACCCACCTCGCTGTCCGCCTGAAACTTCCACAGCAAGAAGTCGGAGGCTTCTGTCTCACGACGGTCGACGCGACGACGAGTCCTCGTCATAGTTCGTCCGAGGCGATTGTTTCAACCCTTCAACTCGTTTCTTTTTCGACGTCACGCTACGACACAACTGTGTGTGTGTGTGTGTGTGTGTGTGTGTGTGTGTGTGTGTGTGTCCCTATGCTGAGCTTCCCCAGCAATCCCTTCCGGAGTGTTGCATACGTGTTGCATTGTTGCACCACAGGGCTGCGATACGCTTTGCGAAAGTGTGAATCCATGGCTGGCGGGGAAAAGGGGCGGGGAGGGGGAAGGGGGTGTTGTCAGGCCGGGCAGACGAACCGCGCTAAACAATGCGCGATGCGGTGACCCTACAGTGCGCTGTCGCTGCGGCTGTCGCCACGCCCTCTGGTCACACCCCACCTCGCTTTCACGTAAGCCACAATGGTCGTTAATTGCTCCAGAGGTACTGCGTAGCAGTAGCAGCGTGCCTGTGACTACAAATCGAGACACACTGTGAAGAGACTTGTTTGCAAACTCGAGAATGTGAGCGTCCTCGAGGTCTGTGACGGTTATACCCCAATTTCTATGGAGAAATGCTGTGGAGCAATAAAACTAAGGTTTCTATTAGTGTTGTATGGACCACGCAGAAATTTCTGCGACCTGCAGGTCGTATGTCACTCTGTGCTCTTAATCGTCATACTGATACGAAGCTTTTATTTTCACTCGCATTACGAAGAAAAGTCTTCCAGAAACTAGAGTGAAGGGTTGACGAGATGAATTTGTAGATTACGATACACTCGCACACACCTGCAATACTGGCTCCCACGTTTCCAGCAGGCGACCGTTGCATTGCAAGTTTCGATTAAAAGAAAAAAAATATCGGGCGAGCGTGATTTGCTTTGTGTGGATGGGAGTAGAAAGGGGGCGGTTCGTGGCAGCTCGCGTCGATTCCCAGTGTGTCCGTGTCTCGCACTCACGCGCATCTTTTGAGCCGATTGTAGTGTGGCGGGCCGCTCTACAGTGTGCGCACGTTGCCCGCACTTTCATCGGATGGCTGTGCAGCAGTGTGGCTGCAGCTGCCTGAAGACGCGGTGACTCTGACTGCAGTCCGACTGGCCGGCCGTCCGGACGGACTAATATGCTGCCGACTGATTCCGAGAGTCGTCTTCGTCGCTCTGTCTCTCTCGCACTCATGGGGCGTCCCGTACAGGTGCGAGAGAGACAGAGCGACGAAGACGACTCTCGGAATCAGTCTGCCGACAAAACCTTCCCCGCTTATCGCGGTCCATTGAGGGGACATCGCGAAGCTTCCTTGTTCCTCGTGGCAAATTCGGATTGCGTAACGGGTGCGGCTCGCGGGAACTCTATGCGTGCGCGTGCCCCGAAGTTTGAAAAGAATTGAGAAATTGAG
Organism: Thrips palmi; assembly: GCF_012932325.1. Lineage (NCBI taxonomy): Eukaryota > Metazoa > Arthropoda > Insecta > Thysanoptera > Thripidae > Thrips > Thrips palmi. The sequence goes on from NW_023144622.1 coordinate 559,651, forward strand.
AAAATTTTGTCAGAATTTTTCAGACTACGAGCAGCCTGAAAGTTTAAGATTTATTTCAGTCTCAAAATTTCGGACCAGGATTTGGTCTGAATTTCAAGTAGGCGATTCTGCATATTTAGAAAAGTCTGGATTTTCGGAAAAAAAATTTATCAGTGTGAGGCGAGCACTGCGAAAGTTTTGCCTGTCCGTTTGATGGCGTTGACAGGGCTGACGTTCCTTCAAAGTGGCTCATCCGAGGTCTCATCAAGCCAGAGGATGTCACTGTTGCCACGCCAATGCGAAAATTACGGGAGCTTTGATGCCAGTGTTATCAATTGGTGATGAAATTTGCATCTTGTAATTGTGGCGAAAATCCATGCCCGTGCCCGTGTCATTAAGTGACATCCAAGTTTTACGGTACACTGACGCTGAAAGAGTCATCATGTCTCTGCACACTAAGGGTCGTAAAGTGAAAATTCTGCATATTATGGTGAGAATTTTTTAAAGTTTGGATGTAAAACTAACTTCAGGAAATTCACTGTACTTCATGGATATTTTGATGAATTGATTTAGTATTGTGGAGTGAATGTTCACCAAATATGTTGACGCAGCCACCGCAAGACATTCAGACTGTGCTTTCGGGCGGGGAGGCCTCAATCCTTACCACCCGAATTTCGGTCAAGGAGGGGGAGTAAATCCGTCGGCAAACGAGGGGATGACGAGGTTTGCTGCCAGAAGCGTTTATAAATCTTAATCTTGCAATTGGCGTTGCGGTGCGGCGGGCTGCAGCGGCGCGTGATATCACCTTCACTTGGTTGCAGCGGATCATGAATCGTGCGGTGGCACTGTTTGAGAAATGGCCGGCCCTGACGAGTCGAGAACTTACTTAAGTCCGTGTGTGTGTGTGTGTGTGTGTGTGTGTGTGTGTGTGTGTGTGTGTGTGTGTGTGTGTGTGTGTGTGTGTGTGTGTGTGTGTGTTCGGGGGGATAGTGGGGATTAGAGCTGATCCGGTCCGGGAGTCCTGCAACTCTCTGATTGCTCTAGAAACGCAGAGAGTGTACGTACTGGACTGTGGGTGCACTCCGTCGTCGAGAAAAGCCTCGCCTCTCCTTGCTGCGACTGTACTTGGCAGGCCGGCGCGCAATCTGTCCGGACCGATGCCCAGTAAACTGCAGAGACTGCCCGCAGCGTGGATGGGGCTCGAATTTGGCGCGCAATGGTGGCGCTGATGGAGACGCCCGCGGAGGCACTAAAGTTGTGACTTGCCGGCCGGGCCGGGCTGGCGCCTATAGGGGGTAGAACTGCAACCTTTTTTCCCTGACTTGCGAGCTTGGCACGGCCAAAGACAGGCGAAGGCACGAGACGCGGTCACACAGCCAGGTGACAATGTCTGGAGCGCGAACATTGAATGGACAAGTGGACCCGTAAATTAGCGTCACCGCTTGCTGGCAGCTTGTAGAGCAATCGAACTAACAAGCCCTCGGTGAGGTAACGGCTAGCCTAGCTTGGCTTGCAGCGCGAAGCCGCGCGAAGCGAAGGGAAATGATTCGTTAGCGAATTCCTGGGGCTTTTTTTCGCCGGTGGAAATAAACGTGCTCCCCATGCCGTCACCACTATCAATAAACAATATGCATTACGTCTGGAGCAGGTTGTGGCTACTTGCGAGGCGGCCCGTATTTTTCTGCGGCTGATTCCGTCAGTCGTTTTCGTCGCTCTGTCTCTCTCACACTCATGGGGCGTCGCGTATAGGTGCGAGAAGGACAGAGCGACGAAAACGACTCTCGGAGTCAGTCTGCTGGGTCGGCGAGGATGAAGGGGAAAAAACGGCGGGGCTCCTCGGACGCAGCCGCGGCGGAACCCCCAGTGGCGGTACTGCAGCCAGCTCGGCCAGCCAGCCAGCGCGGCTAGCCCGAGCTGGTCTGCCGATTGGCTGATTGAAAATTGCGCACCATCCTTCATCCACTGTCCCGCCTGATGTGAACGAGATTGTTTCGCTTTCAACTCGTTTTCTTCCCGTCCGTGCTCCGGCATGGCTCCGGCATGGCTCGAAAAATAATGAGTCCGTTTTGCGACCTTGGAGGCGGACGTTGCATTGAGACATCGTCGGCGCGTGAGCTCGGGTCGCGCCCCGCGTGCAGGTCTCCCGGAGCCGCCGCCCGGTGGGCCCAGAAGACCGCCTTATGAGTTTGAGAGTCGCTAAATGAGACTGAACCGAACATGTGACCCCACCAATGGATTCCTCGTCCGAAGAGCAATCCATTGGTGGGGTCACACGTTCGTTTCAAGTCCCATTTAGCGACTCTGGAGCTCAAAACGCGTCCGGGATTTTGATCGCCTCCACCGGTCTTCTGGGCCGCTATAAGACAGAGCCGCTGTGCAGCGCGGCATGACATTGCCTCATCGCTTACGCGAAGCTACGCGAAGGTTAGCGGGCATTGAAACGCAGATTTGAACTCCCTTCTCGCATGGCTTGGCATCTGATATGGTAATGCCGGGTGAGCTAGTGCGCTGGCGCATACTGCCCGAAGGTACCTATTGTCCTTAGCGCTTGCGCACGCCTGCCGACCCCGGCCAGTGACAAGATCTCGGCTGGATGATTCCTATTAGCGAAAAGTGATCTGCGCCAAGGTTGTGCTTCGCGCTGAGGGCACGCACGCCGACGGGGCGGTGATGCAGGCGAGCGATGCTCAGAGCGGTGGGCGTGTGCGCTTTGGAGCGCAAGCCTCGCATAGTACTCGTTTTATGCAATGGAGGCATTCGGAGTTCAAGTATGCTCGTGGTTCAAGTACGCTTTGTCCGCGATCAAGGGCTTGTGTCCCTAAGACTCGTGGTATGCATCCAATTTCAAAGACCCAGGATGTGGGTCCAAGTTCAAAGGCTTGTGTTGTGGGTTCAAGTTCATAGGCTTGTGTTGTGGGTCCAAGTTCAAAGACTTGTGATGTGGGTCCAAGCTCAAAGACTTGTGACGTGGGTCCAAGTTCAAAGACTTCCGATGTGGGTCCAAGTTCAAAGACTTGTGCTGTGGGTCCAAAGTTCAAAGGCTTTTGATGTGGGTTCAGGTTCATGGCTTTTGATGTGGGTTCAAGTTCAATAGCTTTTGAAGTGGGTTCAAGTTCAATTGCTTGTGATGTGGGTACGTTCAAAGACTAGTGGTGTTGGTCCTCTCGGCACATTATGAGTCCACAATTCAATGCCTGGTTATATGCTTCCAAGTTCAAAGACTTGTGATGCGCTTCCAAGTTTTATAGAGTTGTGATATGGATCCAAGTCCAAAGTCTCATGACACAGATCTAGTTCCAAAGACTTGTTGGTCCAAGTACCAAGGCTGTCCTCGCCAGGGTTCGGAATCACTGCACTAGTGCCTCCCTGATTCCTTCCCCGCGTTGCTCGTTTGGTACTGGAGCGCGCTGCAGCGGGACGCGGTGCCCAATTTGGCCGTGCGTGTGCCACACGGTGTGCCACACGGTGTGCCGCTACCAATGCGGCCTTATCCGATAATGACTTCATGTCGCGCTACTTAACGACACTCATTTGCACGGTTCTCGGGATCCGGGAGGCGCATGCGCCTTTTGCCAACGGTAAAGGAGAAAAAAAGAACAAATCAGTGTGAAAATTATTGTCGGCGCGACTTCTTGGAAGGGGCGAAGATTCGCGTCCTGCTCGAAAAAAGAACTTGTTCTGCCAATATCCTACTCAGCTTTTTCTTCGGAAAATGAACAAATAGCTCAGCATTATTACAGCACAGAGAAGATGTTAATGTGTGACAGAAGGTTTTCAGTAACTTTTGACCAGTTTCTTCTCATTACGGACGAATTTCTTTGTGTTATGACAGATTTGTGTTGAAGAGTGCGGAGAATTAGCCTAGTATTACGGCTGCACGACATTTATCGGCTGGAAATTGAGAGTGCGAAACAAAAATGCGTCAAGTATTGTGGCAGTTTGTTGTGAAAGTGGTGGGAGAGCGCAGTGTCAATGTCTTGCCCTTCGCCCGGCATCGCCCAGGCACTGCCCCGGCACTGTTGATTACGGTGCAATTAGTGGGCTACCCCGCTAAGGAAGCCCTTCTGATTGCTGGATGTATTTATATTGGAAAGAATAGCGCCGCGCTTTGGCGGCACACCGCGCTCCCGTAATAGGCGGTTGGTGTGCCGGGACGCGTCCGCCGCGGCACTCGCTCCGAGAGTCGTCGCTCTGCCTCTCTCGCAGTCATGGGGCGTCCCTTGTGGGTGCGAGAGAGACAGAGCGACTCTCGGAGGCAGTCTGCCTCGCCGCCGCGCCCTCGGAGGCGGCCCTCCGACTCCCCCGCCCGCACGTAGAGTACGTGACCGCGGTACCGCGCGGCAGCGAAACTGCTTCGGAATGGCAATCCGATAGCACTGATGCGTGGACGTAGTGGCCGTGGATCTGAATTTCCAAGTTCGACTGCTTTGGACGCGCCGGGCGCTTGTTTTTCTGGAAACAGAGCCCCGTGCGAGGACAGTCCTGCGACAAAACAGCATCAACTTTTACCCAAATTCGTCCGTGATAACCACGATTGCAGCCTTGTGACGACGGTGAACTTTGCATCAACAAAGCCTTAACACGATATAAACGGTATCTGGTTTTCCCAGGAACTTTCTGGTAATCGCCTATGTCTTAACCAGGCTTCCTGGGAAAACCAGGTACCGTTTCTACCGTGAACAATTTAACTGCTCGTGTCATGCTCAATCCTTGACCAATGAAATCGATGCAGAACCGACCCTCAAACCACAGCTCTGTAAATAATCTAGTTCTCTTGCACCGAAATGCTGCGGACTGGTTTACGGACCACGCCGGCTGCGTCCCGCCCTCTTTTTCAAAGCCGCTATGCGGTCAGCGCGCCGTGCCTCGGATCGTCCTTGCTGCGATCTAGTACTCTCTTGAAAGAATCTGGTCGCGAAGGTAACTTTTCGCTAATTGATTATTTTATGAAAAAAGGCTTTGCCTTTTGTTTACCTTTCCATGTCAACGCTTAAAACTCTACTTTTGAACATATGTATAGCACAAACTATTATACGTTATACAAAGCTGGTAAATTGTAAAGATTTTTTTTCTGTACGAAGGCTTTTGCTCTGAATACTTTGTTTCTGAGGCACAAAATAGTTTGTAAGGTTTTGAGAGTGCATTACTTCTTTTCCATTTTGTCTTCGCTTTCCGCGTTGCAAAAATGTTCCCACGAACCCTGCGGTAATAAATATGGCCGCTTATGTCGATTCAATTGAATACTTGCTCTGCGGCGGAAGAGTATGGGCCTGGGACGTAGCAATTATTCGTCAATTGTTCTGGCCGACACGATTTCGTTCTTCGCGTTGCGTTTATAAAAAGAAAATCGAACACAGCAACTTTTTTGTAATAAGAGCTCTGCCGGAATCTTTTTTTTTTTTTTCAAAGGATGTTTTTTTGTGTTTTAATTTTGCCAACAAGATCAGTTGGGCTCGGGGCGAGCTGCTTGTTGGAGTCACTACGCCGTGACGCCGCTGGCTTGCTCTTTGCAGACTCGCTGTGCCGCGCGCCCTTCGACTTGCGAACCCTGCCGAGCCTGCGAAGCTTGCGAATCGCCGTTTAGTGGTTTTTGATGAGCTATGATCGAACGGCACCGTCCTTTCTCGATTTGTCGACCCTGGCCGCGTCCCGTCAAGTGACCCGACTTAGAAGATAATGAGGGAATCGCCGAAGGGTTTGCCGCCGAGTGGAGCTTTGTTTTCGTTCGAACCCAGAGGTTCGTTAAACAAAACTTAAATTGATAACAAAAGCGTAAAACAAATAGGGTGTTTTTGCTGTATGGACACGTAGAGATAACTGTCTAGTTATGATAGGGCAGCGAATCTTATCCTCAAAAGCCCACTAGTTATCTATTCAGCAAATAAACGTTAAGACTTTTATGTCATTGACCTTCATGATGAGTTAATCAAATTTCCTTGCCAAGAACAAACTGTTTTTCATAGCGAGCCACTTTTTTCTTCTTCTCGATTTGAAGAACAAAAAGTGGGGAATATAATGAAAGGAAGGAGAGGGTTGCCCCTAGGCACTGGCCGGGCACTGGCACCGCCTTATGGCCCAGTTCTATGCCTCTCTCTCTCTCTCTCTCTCTCTCTCTCTCTCTCTCTCTCTCTCTCTCTCTCTCTCTCTCTCTCTCGCTCGCAGACCGCTGTGAAGTGCGCCAACTTATTCGTTGGGACCGCCACGGGCTACCTTTGTACGGAGTCGGTGCGCCTCGGGCCAGCACTGCCAGCCCCGGCACTGCTAGCACCGCGGGCAGGCCCGGCCGCAGCGCCGCAGCCACGGGGTCAGGCGTGGACTAGTTTCGGACTCGCCGTTAGCTCTCCCGCCGTGTTTTTGGTCGGATTTTCGGACGTGAGATGCGGGCGTGTGATTTGAATTTTGCCGCCCCGCGCGCTCACGCACGCGTACGCGCACGAGCGCGCGCTTGCACGCACGGCGACGTTGGGCGCCCGCGCTGCCTTTTTTGCATAAGCGGGTATGAAAAACTGGACGAGGCATTTGTCAGTCACAATCGTATGCACTGTGTAATGAATGAGAAATGGCGGACGGGATTGAGCAGGCGGCTGATCCTCGTAAGGAGACTCGGCGTGTGTGTGTGTGTGTGCGTGCGTGCGTGCGTGCGTGTAACAATGTAAAGGGATGAACGACTTCCTGGCTGGCCCTTTCTCACGGAAATCGATATTAATCGCGGGCCTTTCCCGCGCTGTTGTGTTGTTGCGTACTGTAACGGTACGGTTTATCATCGCGTCGAAAACGGCGATGCTGGCTGAATTTCATTAGTGTAATTGGGAGGGACGACGATGATGATGTTTCATACCCCCCGTCGTGTACCCCCCCTCTTTGTCGGCGTTGCTAACGTTGTGCTTTTATTTTTTTTCCAGGACACCGGACGCGTATGACATCAGAGCAAAAGGTAAGCCAGGACAGCTTCGCCGCTATTAGCGTTTTTTTTCCTTCGTGGTGTAGAAAACGTCTAGATTAGTTTTTGACCCGACGGCCGCAGGCCTTCGTCACGGGCCGTCACACACACTGCGTCCTTGTCACACCGTCCGTCACACACGCTGCGTCCTTGTCACACCGCCCGTCACTGGGCTCGTCCTTGTCACACCGCCGCCGTCGCTCGGGTTCTACCCATTCATTGTCATTATCCCCATTATTTTGCCGGGCATTATCTCAACCGTTGTGCCACCTCGAGGTCCCCGAGGACGCCGAGGCGAGGAGGGGGCGGCAAAAATGGATTTGTCTGTCTGAGATAGCGACCGTCAGAGTCCAAGCCGGGTCGTGGCGGCGTCGCGGGGCAGAGATGCGGCCTACCCAGCGATTCATAAGAACGGTTTGTCGCTCTGTCTCTCCCGCACCCTTACGGAGAGCCCCGTGAGTGCGAGAGAGAGACTCTTCTGAGGGGATCACGGCGGATTTGTTGCTCAGTCCTCTATTGGGTGGAGCTGAGTCAAGCGCGGGGCCGGACCACGGCCCAGAGAGGCTTCATCCGCGGGGGCTTTGTTATCCAGAGCCGTTGCTCCCCCTCCCCCCCCCTCTCTCTCTCTCTAATTCTCTCTCTCTCTCTCTCTCTCTCTCTCTCTCTCTCTCTCTCTCTCTCTCTCTCTCTCTCTCTCTCTCTCTCTCTCTGGCTCTGTCCACCAATATACGCTCAAGACGAGGAGCTATGACGTGGGAGAACTGGTGGAACCTCATAATAACAGGTTCATCATGGGCGGCTGCAATCTCATTCTAGGTTCATTTATGGAGAATATTTCAGTAGCGCTGCACTCTCGGCGCAGAGGAAGGATAGCATGTGACACGGTAGGCGGCGCGGCGAGCTGCGTGCTTGGATCAGGGCGTCGCACCTCTCTCTCTCTCTCTCTCTCTCTCTCTCTCTCTCTCTCTCTCTCTCTCTCTCTCTCTCATATACACAGAGGGTGCACTGGACTCGCGGCACACTCACACATACGCACCTCTACACAAACAAAATTATTAAGCGCACTCTCGAGGCACAATGGTAACGGATCTTGTTATTCGCGCGCGTTATTAAGGCGAAAGAAAGAGTAGGTTGCTTTCGGAAGTAGTAATGAAGGAATGTGTGTGTGCGTGTGTGTGTGTGTGTGTGTGTGTGTGTGTGTGTGTGTGTGTGTGTGTGTCGCGCCCTCGGGTATCCCTACAATGTTTACGAGAGGCGGTAGTGGACAGCAGTCTGGAATTCCCCACCCAGCCCCATCGGGCAGGTGCGGCTGGACGGACGCAGGGCTCGCGACGCTACCCACACACTCGCGGACAGCAACAACAACAAGTCCAACAAGAACAAGAGCCCCTCCACGACACTGTGCATCGGCTTGCGAGCGCGCGAGCCCCAAACGGCCCATTCCCCAACCTGTTCGTTAATCGGATTATTATCAAGGCTAGATTGGACACAACGGCCCTTATCTTTATTCCGTGTTCGACGTAGGCAGGCTCCGCCCGGCACGGCCGCGGCAGGGCCGGAACGGGTGTACTTTGGTGTGTCGAGTTTGGAGTCGGAACTCGGAACGCCGTGCGGTCCACACGCCTTGTGGTCTAGCCCGTGAGGACGACCCTGTCTCGCCTTGCAGCGCGGGCGAGCATGTGTCGGGCCCGAAGTGGCATACGATCGTGTGTGGTCTAGCCCTTAAAGCGTCACCTTAGTAAGGACGACCATGTCTCGTTTTGCAGCGCAGGCGAGCATGTGTCGGGCCCGAAGTGGCATACGATCGTGTTTGGTCTAGCCCTTAATAGTTATGGTAATGCGGCGTAGGCAACCCATCGGCTGGCGCGCGTGCCGGGATGGCCTACCCAGCACGGCGTTTCGCCCCAGCGCGGCACAGCGCGCTGGGGGCGTGGTGACTCATGACGTGTCATCACACTGTCCCTCACCCACCGGACGTGCGAGCGCCACGCTCACACACACACATGAAGCCACACTCACACACACACGACACACACACACACACACACACACACCGTTGTCCTCGTCATGCGCCACTGGAGCCTAGGAATGGAGAAGTATCGCACGGCCAGATACGTCGAGAGAGAGAGAGAGAGAGAGAGAGAGAGAGAGAGAGAGAGAGAGAGAGAGAGAGAGAGAGAGACGAAAAAAATGTCTAGTTTGAGAAGGCCCTCTCACATCATGAGCGAAAAGACTGAGACGGAAGCGCGGTGTAATTTGGGCAGTCGTTGTAACGGGCCCACCGCGGGCCGGGCCAGCCGCGGCCAGCAGACTGACTCCGAGAGTCGTTTTCGTCGCTCTGTCTCTCTCGCACTCATGGGGCGTCCCCTATGGGTGCGAGCGAGACCGAGCGACGAAGACTCCTCTCGGAGTCGGTCTGCCGCGGCCAGCGTGGTGGTGGTGCGCACCTTGTCGCTCCCAAAGTGGCTTGTGCCGGCCGGGCCGGAGCCCTGGCTGGAGCCTGGAGCCCTGCCTGGAGCCGGCCGGAGCGCATAGCGGCGACGCGTAGGCCCAGTGTCTGTAATTGCACACCGCTCTGGATCTGCACTGTATCTTCTCGAGGTGTTATTCCTGGAGGGGCCGTCCAGTACTGCGTGCCACACACACACACACACATACACACACACACACACACATACACACACACACACACACACCACACACGAGCGTTGTCCGTAGAAGGTGCCGCGGTTTTGTGAACAGTCTAGTCCGGACCGGCACCGCATCTCTGGAGCACGCGGATGCGCGGAGCGGCTAAAATTTTTGGAGTTTGGCCGTCGCTGTGCGATGCTGGTGGTTCAGACGTAACGTCTGTCTGTCTGTCTGTCTGTCTGTCTAAACATCTAAACTGGAAAAGCCATGTTAAAATGCTAAGAGGGAAGTTGAGGTGTTGCCTGTATAAATTATCACAATTAAGTAACTGCTCCCCACATAACATAGTAAACATGGCTTATACAGCCCTCTTTGAATCAGTCATGAGTTATGGGCTTGAAGTGTGGGGATCTGCCTCGGATACAAACCTGCTCCCCATTAAATCATTACAGCAGAGAGCTGTAAAGATTGTGAAGAAAAAGCAAAGAGTTCCATTACCAAATAATATTTTAACATTAGAAAATTTGTACAAATTAAAAATTTTAAAAAGAAATTATTTTAAGAAAGATTTTAGAAATATAGCGCAACATAGGTACTTAACGAGAAATGAGAGTTTCCAATATAAGATAGGTATGAATAAGTATGGTGATAGACTGACAGAGGTGGTCGTGCCAAAAATACTAAATAAGATGCCAGTAGATTTAAGGAATATACAAAGTCAAAGTGCCATGAAAACAAAATTAAAACAATATTTTTTAAGTGCAAACAATTGAAAAATCTAAATAACAAAAAAAGGTGGAGTTTAAGTTGTAAAAGATTTTTTTGTTTGTAAAAGATTTTTGTTTGTTTGTTTTTATTGATTGTTATGACAGAAAGACAGCAAATCCACCCCTGACAAGCAGTCATGCTTAGGGGTTGTCTTTTTCTAGTTTTAGGCAGTTTATGATTACTATGTTAATGTTTCTATCTGTAAGTGCCTTGTTTAAGTTTTTCTTAATAAAATACGAATTGAATTGAATTGAATTGTCTGTCTGTCTGTCTGTCCGTCTCGTCATGGCGGTGGAGTAAGCGGCACCAGCAGGCGGTGCAACATCCCACGATTGTCACCTGTCGACAGAAATCGCAAACAATGGCGTCGATAAAGGGGCGTCGAGTAATTAACGGAAAACCTCTTTCGTGGGAAAGACGGACGCACGGACGGGGCTGGCAGCCAGGCGGCCGAGGATGTGTCGCATGATCTGAATAGTTCTGTAATCCGCAGGCAGGCAGCACGCCGATGCACCTGCCCGCAAGGCTGGCGCCTAATGAGTTGATGTATCTTAATTGAGTTAGTTGCACTGCAGCGCCTGGCGGGGCCTGGCAGGCAGGCGCCACGCCCCGGGGTTGCGAAACGCACGTTGCGCGGGTCAGTGCCTCTGCCTAGACCTGCTCTAGACACTGGTTCTGGGCTGACTTCTAGACTGGCTCTGGAGCCACTCCGAACTGGCTCAGACTGACTCATTACTGTGGACTCCGAAAGGGCTCACCGCTAACACTGACTTAAGACTTAGTACTCTCAACTTACTTTAGACCGAACCCAGAGCTGACTCCGGACTGACTGCAGCCAGAATGACTCCAGCCGCTGACTCCAGCCAGACTGACTCCAGCGGCTTACTAACGGCAGCGGCTGACTGACTCCAACCAAACTGGTTGACTCCAGCCAGACTGACTGACTCCAGCCAGACTGACTGACTCCAGCCAGACTGACTGACTCCAGCCAGACTGACTGACTCCAGCCAGACTGACTGACTCCAGCCAGACTGATTCCAGCCGGACTGACTGCAGACTGCTCCAGTCTACACCCAGGTCCTTCCTGGCCAAACCCCTGGCCGGGCGCGTCGGCCAATTTGGTGCTCCTGCTGCTCCTGGGTGTCGCCGTCGTCCCTGTCGCCGTGGACGAAGCCTGATTGTCGGTTGTTGTCCGCGCCAAATTAAAATGAAGGTGGCGCTGGTCGCTTCCGTCAGGATGATGATTTTGTGCGTGCGTGCACGTCTGTGTGTGTGTGTGTGTGTGTGTGTAGGTGTGTGTGTGTGTGGTGTTTTTTTTTCGCACGGAGTGGGGTCGGCGTCAAGGCCGCGAAGGGCGTCCGTCCACAGGAGTGGCGGCTGCTCAACGGAAACGCCAGAATTGGGGGAGCGAGGCGTCGTCGTGCATGGTTCCGCTGCGGGCGGACTCCGCAGTGCGTCGCTCTGTCTCTCTCGCACTCGCGGTGTGGCCAGCACGGGTGCGGGAGAGAAGCACTGTGTCGCGGCGCGCGGCCGTCTATTTGGACCTCCCTTTCCGTTTCCTCCGCCGACCGAGCGTCGTCCGCGGAGCAGCGGAGAACTGCATCTGTCGGGGAAGCGCCATGCAGTCGGGGTCGCACAGTGGGCCAAAAGACCGGTGGAGGCGGACAAAACTCTAGACGCGTTGTGAGCTCCAGAGTCGCTAAATGAGACTCGAAACGAACGTGTGACCCCACCAATGGATGCCTTGATCGGAGAGCAATCCGTTGGTGGGGTCACACGTTCGGTTCGAGTCCCATTTAGCGACTCTGGAGCTCAAAACGCGTCTGGAGTTTTGTCCGCCTCCACCGGTCTTCTGGCCCACTGTGGGTCGTCTTCAGTCCGCGGTGTTGAAGCCGGTCGCGCGGTAACGGAGCGACCTTGGGCGTTTTGGGCATGCCCGGAAATGACGGGAGTGAGTGAGACAGACTTCAATTAGGTGGCGACCGTTTAATTGCTCGTCCGCTGTTGTTTTTGTTGTTGTTTGGCCGCGCGCCCCCGTGGGGGCCCCATTCCCATACATAAACGGACAAATCGTCGTAAATCCGCGGCGTTTCTTTCTTCCTCCCGGTCGGCTTTCGCCGCGAGGCGCGTCGAGGCAGGATGCGATTTTTGGCGCGAAAAAGGAGGCCAGCCGCACACGCGTGTCCTTCGTCCTTTGCAGCTAGGTCAGGGATTATCCTACTGGGTCAGTCGTGGCTCGCCGGGCAGCAGCCGTTCCCTCTGGACCAGCCCGGCCGGTCGCGCAGGCCATGCGCGCCGCTACTGCACTGTACTGCACGCGGCCCCGCGGGTCACGGGTTCGATCCCCGCCGCCGGCCGGCACTCTTTTTTTCCCGCCTGCGGCGGTCGGTGCGCCGCCGCGGCGTGGGTCATCGCCTCTTAGTGTGTGAGTGCGGCACTTGGCGCGCTCGTTGTAATTGGCTGGCCGCTATGGCGCGATGAGGATGTGATGCCCACTGCGGCAGACTGAGAGTCGTTTTCGTCGCTCTGTCTCTCTTGCACTCGTGGGGCGTCCCGTGTAGGTGCGGGAGAGACAGAGCGAAGTCGACTGCGGCTGCTGGACGCGAGGCTAGACGCGACCCGCTTGCCGCGACGTGACGGACGGACACACCTTTTGGAGGAGGCGGTGCAAGGCGGGCACGTTTTCGAGATCTCGCTCCAGAACGTCGTTTTATGGACTCGGTTCAAACGCGTGATGGTACCTATGAAATCCCCGTTTCAAGAGCCATCCTTTTGGCACTGTTGTGTTGTGAAGGGTTCGAGTCCTTGGGAAGAATCAGGCACGAAACGTGTATCGACGCTCATCACGTTTTTCGATTTTCGACACGTTAGTCGATTCTCGGTCGATAATCGAAACGTTTCGAGGGCTGCGCTGCACAGTGGAGTAGGTCAAAATTCTAGACGCGTTTTGGGCCCTAACATAGCTAAACATTACTCGAACCTACGTTGTGACCCCACCAATGGATTCCTCGTTCGGAGAGCAATCCATTGGTGGGGTCACACGTTCGTTCGAGTCCCATGTAGCGACTTTGAAGCCCAAAACGCGTCTAGATTTTTGGCCGCCCCCACCGGTCTTCTGGCCCACTGTGGCGCCGCCCGCCGGGTAGGCCGCGGGTCTGGCTCGCGTCAGGCCCCCCGATATGCAATCTGGCGCGCTCCTCGTGCATACGGCCGATTACCATGCGGGTCTCTGTGTTGCACGGCCGGCCTGCTGGCTTGCCCAAGTCCGCCTTTGGTCGGCCTTTGGAAACACGCTGTACAGGCGGATGGGGGCGGGGCCCGCGAGGGGGCCCGGCCGGGCTGCCTCTCTGGGCTGCGGCCCGCGCGGCTGTGCCCAAGCACCATGACCAGAGTATCATCATGACCGGGGTATGACTTACAGTCTCTCTCTCGTGTGTGTGTGTGTGTGTGTGTGTGTGTGTGTGTGTGTGTGTGTGTGTGTGTGTGCATAATCTAGGTCTGGGGTCGGTTAAGGTCTCAAGCCCGGCCACGGCGCCTTGGCATTGGAAAGGGAGTCCCTTTGTATTGAAATAGACGACGCACATTTCGTGTTTGTGGGCCGCGGATCTGGTTCAATGTGCCTGACATGCTTATGAATGGCTAATGCGTGCTCTGTAGGGTTGTTTGCTGGGCCGCCGCGAGTTGACCGGACAGTCCGCTCTGCCACAGAGAGAGAGAGAGAGAGAGAGAGGAGGAGAGAGAGGGAGAGAGAGAGAGAGAGAGAGAGAGAGAGAGAGAGAGAGAGAGAGAGAGAGAGAGAGAGAGAGAGAGAGAGAGAGAGAGAGAGAGCTCGTTGGTGTTCATGAACTTGGCCGTGCGTTGCGACATGGCAACGCGCCGTGTGTCTGGGTGATCTGCGATCCATCGTGCGCCGCACACGGGCACGGCTCTCTGCCACTCCCACACTGCCCGCGACGCTCTGTCTCTCTCGCTCTCGTGGAGCGTCCAGCGCGTCCCCGCGGGGGTGCGAGAGAGACAGAGCGACGAATGCATCGCGCGGCCGGTGACCATGTCGCGCTAGTTCCACAACGAGGCTGCACTAGAGCAATCCGGGCCGCGACCCTGCCGCCTTGCGGTCGCCGGGTCGGTGGTTCGACTCCGCGCCGCCCCGGCGGAAAAGAAAAGTGGGCGCCGTGTCATTTTCCAAAGTGTGAGTTAGTTATTGGCAATCAGGGCGGCCTGGCTGGGCCGGCTGCCGCAAATCACGCTTCGCGATACCGCGGCAATTCGCGTTCCCTTATCTACGCGAAAAAGGCGCTACGCCCACCGTATAGTTTACGGCCGAGCGCTCTGGCTCGGCTCAACTCGGCTCAACTCGGTTCGGCCTGGCTCGGCTCGGCTCGGCTCGGCTCGGCTCGGCCGCTCCAAATACGTACCTTTCCCTACCTGACCATTAAAAATTGCGCTAATCGGAATCCGAAATATGCAGCAGGCCTGTGCCCGATAGCCACACACACACACACACACAAACACACGCACACCTACACTCACCCACACATACACTCGTACATTCCAGCCACGACCGGGTAGCGTGAGGGTGAACAAAAAACAAAGGGACTCTGGTTGGTCAAACGCTCACGCTGCCGAAACCCAAAAAACGATGCGTTCCAGATTCGTGTTTTTAGCCTGTTTCTGACCACTAAAGCTAAAGAAATTTAGCCTGTTTCTGACCACTAAAGCTAGAGAAATTAGTTGTTGCGATCCATCAGCATTTGCACCAAAAAGTGATTTTACAACAAGGCGTCTACCTCTGACTAAAATTATGTTCAATTTGTGAGTGTAGTGAGTTGCCACACTCAATTCAACCACGCTTTTTGCCTACTTCCAGGTGATTTTCAGCTGAAATGTATGTGGGCGGTAGGTTAGGGAGGTTAGACTGGGCGCGTGCAATGAGTGCGAAAAGTAGCACACCCTTTGCTCTGTCTGCAAAGTCTAAATCTCGTTAAGAGAAATGAGCAGAGTTAGTCTGAAGATTGACCGGTCCCCTTAGGCCATTTAATTTTCCCAAACGTGAAGAAATAATTTGGCTGCTATTTGCGACTTGCCAATTAGACTCGCAATGTGTGCCGTGCGAATGCGTCCCGCCGCGCCGCGACCGCCTTTCGCGTGACCGTTTTACGGTGGAGAGAAAGGGCCCACGAATTAATCCCTCGCTCATATCGGTGTGTGCTTTGGCGTCGTCCGTCGGCGTGACTCAGTGGGCAAAGTCCCGTGCGCACGCACAGTGGGTGTGACACAATGCCACATGCGCCAGGGATCTCCGGTGTGACGCAGGACCTTCAAACTTTTTCACGCTTTAGGTTTTTTCACAAGCCAGCTGTTGTTAGTTTTTTTTAGGCACGAAGTAGCTTTTTTTTTTTTTTTTTTTTTTTTGAGCCTGTAGGATACACCTGATTCAAAATTGCAAGCGGGTTTTTAAAGTATTTGGGGCATATCTTAGCCTTATATGCTCTAAGCACTTCGTCAGGTTTTTGCAGTACAGCATTTGTAACCTCACCGTATCGTGCACACCCAAATTTTGGTGATATAGAATACCTCGTCAAAAATTTTAGTCTTGATTATGGGGCTTTCATTCTCATGAATGTAGAACGCCTATCGTCCAGTCGTGAAGGATGCACCCATGTTTGCTCGATGCGCCCGGCCTCCTTCCGGGTCCTTCGGCTTATCGACGTATTTTAGGAAAAGTGTGTCACTGTCATCAGTTATCTAGCGTCGGCAATGACTTTGGCCCAGAAATGAAACTCTTATCCGCCTTTTCTCCTGTCTTAATTCGAGACAACTTTTTGCTGTACCATTGCTGGTTGTAGAAAAAGGCAAGAAAAGTTACCAAAAAATGTGAGGTCAATAATTTACCCGAATATGCTTCCGACAGTTTCGTTTCGTAGAAGTTTTACGTACCTGTTTACATGAGATCCTTGTAAAGACCACGGATAGTTCCACACACTAAATGTTGTACAGTGAAGATTCTCCATATTATTTCCGCACCGTTTCCGTACCATTCTTGTGCCATTCCTGTACCACTCCTGTACCACTCCTGCACAATTCCTGCACTATTTCTAAGCCATTTCCGTACCAAAATACACATTTTTTTTTGCAGTGGTCCTCGTTGATCCTCGTGCGCTTCCGTGTGCAGCAGTGCCCTTGTTCGAAGGCGCTGCCGCTGTTCCCCCCCCCCTCTCCCTTTCTCGATATGAATGACTCGTGTGAACGATGTCTGCCCTCCATTCATATATGCAGACCGCTACGCCACCGTTAAAGGGCTTACCACTCGCGAGTTATTTCATCACGTTCATCGCACAATTTAGCGGCGGCTGCCTGCCTGGAGCATAAACCATCCCTGGTGCGCGCGTGTGTTTTGTGTGTGTGTGTGTGTGTGTGTGTGTGTGTGTTTTGTGTGTGTTTGTGTGTGTGTGTTTGTGTGTGTGTGTTTTGTGTGTGTGTGTGTGTGTGTGTGTGTGTGTGTGTGTGTGTGTGTGTGTGTGATTTGCTTCATTTTTTGACTGTATTGTCGTTCCTGTAAGAGTTGTTGTCACCTCGTGAATGCGATGCGGCATGGGGGTGGGCCGGGCCGGGCCGGGCCCCGTCTTGGTACGCCAGTTGCGCCCTTGTGCACCGCGCCGATGATTCTTGTAATCCGAGCGCCAAGTTTACGACGTATGCGTGTTGCACTTTGTTGCTTTGTCGGGGATGCGCGTGGGAAGTGTTTTACTGTGTGTGTGTGTGTGTGTGTGTGTGTGTGTGCGCGCGCGCGCGTGAGCATGTGCGCGCGGTTTTACAGTGAAACAGAGGGTCCTTCGGGGAGCCCATACTTTGCTCTCGCTCTTTTTATCAGAAAGTCGGTGCGTTTTTCTCGTTTTCCCGAGCGAGCCTCGCTTCCCCACAGCAAGGAATGCTCGGATTCACCCGGCTGAATGGCGGTGGCGCAAACACCGGATGCCTTTTTTCCCCCTTCGGCCGCTCTATACGCATTTTGCTGTTCGGCGGCAGGTGACATGTGTATCGTGCGCGGGGCCGGCCAGGGCGGCCGGGGCAGACCGGGCAGGCAGCAGAGCCATTAAACTGCCTGCCCCAGCGCACGGCAGCGATCGGACGTTTGAATCGCGCGCCACGCCAAGCCACGCCGCGCCACGCCAAGCCTGCTGGGCGTTTGTCATTATTACCCCGAGATGCTGCCGCCGACCCATAATGAGCAGGGGCCGTCTCTGAAGCTGAGGGCAGGCACTTACACCCTAAAAATCTGTTCCTCGAAGAAGTGGAAGAAATCGCCCTGCGATAAATTGATTAAATCGTCATACTGCAAGAAAACATATTAAACTCACAAGAAACTTTTTAAAACCTTTTTTTTTTGTATTTCGTTCGCATGAGACAAACTGAACAAGTAGAGACCTTCATTAAAAAATTTACATAATTTACAACATTTTACGTAATTTAACAACCACGTGTTGAGAAATTAACCGGACGTTATACGTAAAATCACAACTTGATCAGGAACAGTGCTAGTTACCTGGCCCCTTGCAGGCAGTTTGCGGACCGGCCCCGCCCGGGCCGCCGCGGCCGCGATCGGAACATCGGAACCGAACCCCAGGAGGAGGAGGATGGCGACCGCGCTGTCTGTTGCGCCGGACTGCAGGCTGCCTCTCTCTCTCTCTCTCTCTCTCTCTCTCTCTCTCTCTCTCTCTCTCTCTCTCTCTCCCTCTCGCACACTCATGGGGTGGTTTCACATGGGTGCGAGAGAGACATCCCGACGGGCCGCTCCACTCAGAATCGGCCTGCTGGTCTGGATGGGATCGCGATTGCCCGAGGAGAGGAAGAAGGAGAAGAAGGCTGATCTCCTCTAGCGGTAGTGCTGCTAGCAAGCAACATGGCTGAATTTTTGCGACGGACTGCCCGCTGCGCTCGTCAGGGGATTGGCGGAAGTGTGTGCGTGAGAGAGAGAGAGAGAGAGAGAGAGAGAGAGAGAGAGAGAGAGAGAGAGAGAGAGAGAGAGAGAGAGACCCCGCCGTGTCGAGATTCGACTTGCGCTATTCGGCTGGTGCACTGCTCGCAAGCCCCCCTCCCCTTCCCCTACGCTGCACTACGATTAGCCGGGCCTTAATGCAGTTTTAAACGACCGATTTTATTGGCATTGTCAGAGTCATGGGCGAAGGGCGTGGTACGGGGGCCTTGGTCTTGGCGGGGCGAGCTCTCGTGTGTGTGTGTGTGTGTGTGTGTGTGTGTGTGTGTGTGTGTGTGTGTGTGTGTGTGTGTGTGTGTGTGTGTGTGTGTGTAAAAGGGCGTGCTTTGGCTTGCATGCACGGAAGAGAAAAGGGTCGGTGGATTTTTTTTTTGTGGAACGTGTCGTTTGCACCTTAGTATAGTGCTCTACATATAAATTTGCGAGGAAGTTACAGCAGTTTTGGTGTCTTTGCGACGCATTTTTGGCACATTCTGCTCATCGGTGCGCGTTGTGTACTGTAAAAGCGCCGATGACGCGCTTCCTCTCGATTTGAATGCAGGGCGGCGTTTGGGGCTCGAGCGAACACCTGTCTGCCTGGCGCGCGCCGCCGCACAGTGGGCCAGAAGCCGGTGGAGGCGGCCAAAACTCTAGACGCGTTTTGAGCTCCAGAGTCGCTAAATGGGACTCGAACCGAACGTGTGACCCCACCAATGGATTGCTCTCCGAACGAGGCATCCATTGGTGGGGTCACACGTTCGGTTCGAGTCCCATTTAGCGACTCTGGAGCTCAAAACGCGTCTAGAGTTTTGGCCGCCTCCACTGCTCTTCTGGCCCACTGTGCGCCGCGCCGCCGCGCCATGCTAAGCGATGTGGTTCACGGAAACGTCCTCCCCTCTGCCTGGAAGTGGCGGTCGCCGCGGAGAAACGCCTGGAATGTGGTGCAATGCAAGCAGTGCCCTGCATGGCACGAAAAATCCGTCCGAAAACGAAAAAAAATTACAACAATGACAACAAAAGCAAAAACGGCGGCGGCGGCTCGCGCCGCTAAGTGGGCGCCTCGCTGCCGTGCTGTTTTTTTTTTCCTGTCCGTGTCTCCATCTGGTTGACGGAAGTACTCTACACTGCCACCGTGCAGCCT
The DNA here is from genome assembly GCF_012932325.1 of Thrips palmi. NCBI lineage: Eukaryota > Metazoa > Arthropoda > Insecta > Thysanoptera > Thripidae > Thrips > Thrips palmi. The sequence continues at coordinate 579,082 of NW_023144622.1, forward strand.
GCCCGGCCCGCGCGGCCCGCTCGGGCTGCCTGCCGTTTGGTATCGATCCAGTATCACGAAGACAACGCGGAACTGCATGACCTGGGCCTGGACCCGGAGTCGTTTTCGTCGCTCTGTCTCTCTCGCACTCATGGAGCGTCCCGTATGGGTGCGAGAGAGACAGAGCGAGTCTGCTGGCCTGCCTGGACCCGGCCGGGCCGCCGGGGCTGAGGCGTGACCAGCAGCGGCACCCCCGCCTTTTTTGCCAAACGAAAAAAGGAACTCAGACACTGGAAGGAGACGCTTATTGAAAACTCTGTTCGCGTGCTCCAACGTACGCCTTACTAATACATAGACCACACCCTGGCACTTAACTCTAAAAAGGGGGTTTTGATTTTGAAAAATTATAATCCAATCAAAAATTAAATGTTTCTAAGGATTATTTTCCTTAAGTCATACAAGCATCATACATGTGTAAAAACCTGAACGTGAATATTTTTTTTTTGATTCAGTGAAGAAGCCGGCCACTCTTAAGAAAAGCCCTGGGATAATTGAAAAAAAAGGAAGATAATGCACCCGCCCTTTTTGTGCGTGTTCGAGGGCGGTGTAACTGGGGCGTTTAGCGCTCGTTGTTGGCTGTGGGAGTGCCTCCAGGACTGCCTCCAGGACTGCCTCCAGGACTGCCTCCAGGACTGCCTCGCGGCCTGTATGCACACTGGGATTAGCGCCTGCGGGAACCGCGAGGGAACTTTTCCAGCGGCGCGTGCGCTACGAAGAAAAACAAAACAAGGGACGGGATTTGAACCAGGAACCTCCCCCTGACGTAAGTTGTTCTTTCCCGCTCGTTTTTCTCTCGGCTCGCTTTTCCGTGTACGAGGCGGTGGACACGGTCCGACCCGTCCGATACATCGGCGGCCACGTCGGCGCGGAATCGCACTGATTCCGAGAGTCGTTTTCGTCGCTCTGTCTCTCTCGCACCCATACGCGACGCCCCATGAGTGCGAGAGAGACAGAGCGACGAAAACGACTCTCGGAATGAGTCCACAGCGGAGCAGACGCCGGACTATCGGGCCGCAGGATGAAAGAAAACGCCAGTGTCATTCATTGGGTGCCAGTCATTTGTTATCGTTAATTGCAAGCGGTCGTCTTCGTCATCGAGGCCACGACGGTCAACGCGGTGCTGGCCCTTGCGGCCCTTCGCCCCCACTGGAAGGGCCGCGCAGTGGGCCAGAGGACCGGTGGAGGCGGACGAAATCCCGGACGCGTTTTGAGCTCCAGAGTCGCTAAACGGGACTCGAACCGAACGGGTGACCCCACCAATAGATTGCTCTGCGAACGAGGAATCCATTGGTGGGGCCACACGTTCGGTTCGAGTCCTGTTTAGTGACTCTGGGACGCGTCTAGAGTTCAGGCCGTCTGCGCCGGTCTTCTGGCCCACTGTGCGCTCGCTGGCTGGCGTGCTGCGAGCCGTGACCTCGTACGTTGGGTGCGCTACGCCGTGCTACGCTGTCGGGATGTATGCCTGACCTGGAATAAAGTGCCTCAGGCTGGCCAGCGTGCCGCTCCGCGGTGCCGGCACGGGGGCGTATACCGCTATTAATCAATTTTTCCCCTGCTACTCGTTCGTGTGTGTGTGTGTGTGTGGTGTGTGTGTGTGTGTGTGTGTGGTGAGTGTGTGAAGCACTCAAAGACACGACGGTGTATCCAGGCACGCGGCTATCATCGCCTTGGCCAGGGGGCTGTGCCCGTTTTGACAAACACGCGAAGGGTAATATACTGTGTTCTTGTGTGCGCGGTATGCCATTTTTTTTAACGCGCCCGCGCGCACACACTCACTCACTCACTTTCACAGAGTCCTATTTTCTGTTTGACGCGTCCCGGCCCAGTGGACCACCCCATGTGTGTGTGTGTGTGTGTGTGTGTGTGTGTGTGTGTGGCCTGTAGTGCGGCTGTTTACGACCTGCGAATACGAGGCCAAGTCTTGGCAACGGGGATGGTGCGCTGTGGCCGCGCTGTGGCGTGGCGGGCGGAGGTGCTAGGTACGTAGGCACCGGGTACTTGGGCGTAAGGAAATGGGAATCCTGCTGATTCGAGGAGTGATGCCCGCCTCGTAAGCTCCCCTCGTGTGTGTGTGTGTGTGTGTGTGTGTGTGTGTGTTTATTTTCCGCGAAGCTGAAGCCGAAGCCTTTTGCACCGTAAATCAAGACAGTTTATCGCGGTGGTGGTCCGTACGCATGTGTGTGTGTGTGTTCGCTTGTGTGTGTGAGCAAGTACACTCACCTGCTAGGGCTAGAACTAATGTCCTGTTCTCCGTCTTTTGAAGGTGGCTAGTTGTTTTTTGTTGTTATCGTTGTGGATTTTTTTTTCTGCTGGCAGAGCACCCTTGTGCTCAAAAAAGTGTGATCCCATCCCTAGATGTGTTTGTCGAGATCAAGTAAGGGAATTCTATTGCCACGATGAAAATTCGCCGAGGCTGGACGATTGACAAAACAGAGGGCAAGGACCCCCTGTGTTGGGTGTGATGATGGTTTGTCGCACCCATCGCACTAGCATGCAGTGTGACAAAAGTGCCACTGCGACTCACAGTGTGCCAGAAGACCGGTGGAGGCGGCCGAAAGTCCTGAGTCGCTAATCTGAACTCGAACCGTGCGTTGGAATCCATCAATGGATTCCTCGTTCGGAGAGGAATCCATTGATGGGGTCACACGTTCGGTTTGAGTCTCATCTAACGACTCATCAGGAGCTCAAAACTCGTCTAGCATTTTGACCGCCTCCACAGGTCTTCTGGCCCACTGTGCGTCGTGTACCCGCTGGCGCTTGGTCCTCGTCGTGTCGAATGGTCCGTCTGGCCGTCATGACAGTGTGTCCGTACAAGGAGTCCACTCGAGGCGCGCTCAGGGCGTGCTTGACTTGCTGGAGGGCGTCTGGGGGAGAAACGGAGCCGATTCGATCCGTCGTCCCGGATAAGATGAGGCAGCTTGCTTATTGAAAGGGCGAATGTGTTGTGTCACAATAATTTGGCACGCGCTCCCAAATGAGCGCCGGTTTCTCCCGCCGCGTTTCACTCGGCGCCCCTACACGGCCAAAAATGAAAGGAAGTGACGACGAAGCAAGTACTGCACAGTGGGCCAGAGGCCCGGCGCAGGCGGCCGAAACTCTAGACGCGTTTTGGAGCTCCAGAGTCGCTAAAGAGGACTCTAACCGAACGTGTGACCGCACCAATGGATTCGTGGTTTGAAGAGCAATCCATTGGTAGGGCCACACGTACAGTTCGAGTCCCATTTAGCGACTCTAGAGCTCAAATTTGGCCGCCTGCGTTGGTTTTCAGGCCCACCGTCGTGTACCATCCGCAACCTAAATTCGTTACAGCCGCTTTTTTACGGTGTAACCCGATGATTCGTCATCGTGGGGTGCACTTTACGTGTTGCTACGTACATTTTTATTTGAAAGGTGGGCACTTTTTGATCGGATTCTGCTTGATTCAGAGTTTGTTTAGTAGTCATTGAATTGTATGATACAATGACAATTTTGTTGTTAAGAACCTCTACGCGCGTCCGGTGGCCTCCGAAAGTGGAGGCCGCTCGCGTGCGGGGTTTGCCTTGCCCTTGCCTGTCGCTCGGCTGCACAGTGTGTCAGTCTCCCTTGCGTCAGGGTTACCTTGTAAACACTGTCGCCCCAGACATCTTATTACGGGAGCGCAGATGATGATGATGATGATGAACCCCAGCAGCCTGCGGTATTGGCGTCGCGCACTTTGCAGAGTTTCTTAATTGATGAGTGTAATTCCAGCTGAATTGACTGAGTTATTGGTGGGCCACCTTTTTCAAATAGGAAAGGTTTCCTTTTCTCTTCTTTTCTTTTTTAATGCCCCGCTAATGAAGCGCTCTGATTTCGACACCACATTTTTCTAGGTGACCGCACCTGTCCAAGCAGGAGCCGCAAACGGCATCAAACTAATAAGCCAGGTTTTTTTTTTCGCCCCCAAACCTGCGGCCTCCAAGTCCCTCTGAAAAAAACTCCAAGTCTAAGTCCAGGCGGCTATAAACTAATTCTCTCGGCGGGAGACTTCAACGCGTGACGCCGCCGCACAGTGGGCCAGAAGACCGGTGGAGGCGGTCAAAATCCCGGACGTGTTTTGGGCTTCAGATTCGCTGAATGGGACTCGAACCTACCGTGTGACCCCACCAATAGATTTGTCTCCTAAGAAGGAATCCATTGGTGGGGTCACACGACAGGTTTGAGTCCCGTTCAGTGACTCTGGAGCTCAAAAGGGGGTCTAGAATTTTGGCCGCCTCCACCCGTCTTCTGGCCCACTGTGCGCCGGTCGCGTCAATTTCTCATAACGCGCGGGAGTGAAGAGGAGAAAGCCGATGGTGCGTGAGAAATTCGTTCCGACTGCATAAATCATGAAACGCGGTAGCGGTCCAGCGAAAACCAATAAATCCAATCAGTGCCGACAATGGGACGAGTCCGGCCTGCAAAGGACCGCCGTTCGACCTATAGAATGCCCGAGACGAAAACAACAACAAAGCAGCAACAAAATCACGGAAGGAAAGAAACCCTGTGCGTTTTACAGGTCGTCTTTTAGCGCCGGGACGATCCGAGTGGCACGTTGACGCATTAGCGCTTTTGGCAAAAGCGTTTAACCCATTAATCACATTTTCTCCGCGACTGCGCTTGTGTGTGTAAATGATGGATGCGTGTTTAATGTGTATCGTGACCGACGTGTGTGTGTGTGCGTGCATGTCTAGTGCGCGGCCCTTGAGCCGCACGTGAACCTCGCTAGGGCCTGCAGGGACCCCTTTTCGCGGCGGACTGATGCCGAGAGTTGTTTTCGTCGCTCTGTCTCTCTCGCACTCATGGGGCGTCCCGTCTGGGTGCGAGAGAGACAGAGCGACGAAAACGACTCTACAGCGCGTGTGGCGTGCCGCGCCGTGCCGCGATTAGCCTAAATCAGAGCGTGTTCCCCCGGGGGCGCGGCGCCGCGCGGCGCGGGACGGTACATTCACTTGCTTCACTCGGAGGCGGTGAGAATGGAGACGTCGATGTTTCCACTGATGCTGGCAAATAATGAAATCTCGTGCATCGGCGCGACACGGCGGGCGTGGCGCGCGGCGGCGGTGGCGCCGCCGGTCCGCCTCCAGAGTGGATTCGTCGCTCTGTCTCTCTCGCACGCGGGACGCCCCACGAGTATGCGAGGGACAGAGCGACAGAGACGACTCTCGGATCAGTCTGCGCGTCTCGTTTTGCAGTGCAGGCGAACTTGTGTCGGGCCCGAAACGGCATACGATCATGTGTGGTCTAGCCCGTAGGGGTATGTTGGGGAAGAAAAGTACAGGGTAAGAAAAGTACAACCCCTGTGGAGCTGATCTCTTGACTTTAAGCCATCCCTCGACCAGTGATTTCAACTTAACATGAAAATCTGAGTGTGAAAACAGTGTTAAATCGATGTTTTGGACTGGAGCAGTAGGCCAGAAGAGGGGTGTACTTTTCTTTCTCAACTTACCCCTAATGGTAATGGTAATGTGGGTAGGCAACTTTTGCGACATCCCTCCCCCTTCCTGAACCTGTCCCTGGATCCGCCCTCTCTCCTAGTGGCGCACGCCGTGCCGCCGTGCCGCGGGGAACGAGAACAAGAACCAATGCCGCATTCTGGGTTACTCTCTTCTTGACGGGGATCCGTACCGCACCGTTTCCCTACTTCGGGAACCTCTAATTTGGCGCTGGCAAGGCAAGCCGTGGCTGCGAGGGCCTGGGAAGGGACGCCGAGGGCCTGGCTGGCCGCGCCGGCAACACGCCGCGCCGGCCGAGCGAGCCCTCGGGGCGAGATGCAGCCCGTCCACCCACACGCGGGCCCGGGGCCGCCGGGGCCGGACCTTGGCCGTGAACGCCGCGAACGGGGAAGGGAAAAACAGGGACGGAATCGCCAAGGACGTTACAGAATAGAAAGCGTGTTCGAATTTCAAGACTGGAAACAACGGCCCGCCCCTTCGACCACCTGCGAAGCATGTGCGAACCTGCGTATTTCCTAATGTACACGGCAAAACCAACGTCCAGGTTTCCCGGGCGCACCCTGGAAAAACAGCGCATTTTTTCAGGGTGCGCCTGGGAAACCCAGACGTTGATTTGCCGTGTACAAAACGAAAGGAGATACAGTGCACAGCGAGGGGTGAGTGAGGGGGAAAGTGCAGGGTAAGAAAAGGAACCCCTTGTGTTCATATCTTCACTTAGAGCCACTCCTTGACCAGTTTCTAGCGGATGATACCTCTACTTTAAAACATGCCTAAAACTACAAGACACACAAAGGTGTCAGCTAGCTTTTACTCTCGAGACCAGAGTGTGTATCCTATCAATATTTTAACTTTTTTTAGCAGATGATACGTTCACGTATCAGCGTGCTTGTACTCTCGTGTTTCCGGCTAGCCAGGCAGCAGTAGCCTCGTTGCCTGACTAGCAAGCCTAGAAGAGGCCGAGCGCCTCGCTGGCAAGGCAGCGGCTGGCTCGCCTGCCTAGAAGATTATGAGCGGAGGGCCCGCAGTCTGCCGCCGCGCGCCGCGCCGTCGCGCGCCGCGCCGTCGCGCGCCGCACCATGAATCGGGGCGCCTGCGGGGGCTCGGGTTGCGCGCGCGGCGTATAACTTCGACACCCAGTTATCTAGTACTCATGAAGTGCGTCCCTCGCGTGGCGCGTCGTCACGAGACGCTGCTAGCACGCATCGCGTAGCTGCCCCCCTCGCCCATTCCCTTGCCGAGACGCCAGGTCACGCCGCGCCCCGCCACACCCCGCAGCAGTCTACACACACACGCACTTGAACCTTGAGTGCGTAGAACGCATAGCGCAGCCCCCCCCCCAACCCCTGCCCCTCTCGAGAAGCGGCGCGTCGGCTGTCGGCAGTGTGCGCCACTCTCGCCACTCTTATCTGTCTTGAGGTTGGGTTCGGGTGGCGCGCCGGCCGGCCGGCCCCGCTTGGAGATGTGGCTGACACGCCGCGTGACGCAAGGCGCCTTGCCCTAGTACCGAACACAAATTTTACGGGTATTGAGTATTTATGTGATTAGCCACCAAATTGTGCATCCTCGCGTTGAAACAACGAAAATGGTACCCAACACAAGTGGTATCGGACATATGAGTGTCCCACCGTCATTGCGAACATGTTTAACACAAAACAATGGCACGTTGGGAGATTCAAAAGTTATACTAAAATTGACATTTTCATGAATTACCATGCGTAAGAAATTTGTCAAAAAAAGAGTTCCGAGTGTTTACTCTTTGAAATAAATTGACAAAATGTCACATTCATACATTTAAATAAACATTGTCATAAGTATCATCTGCTTTCACGTTAGCGTTAGCGTTAACGTTTTTTTAAGTCTGTGACATTGTTGTTTAAAGGATGTCGAGGTCTGGTGGAATAGGCCACAAGGAGGGTTCACTTTTCTTCCCCGGCCTACCTGTAATTTTTCACAATCTGGATATTTTGGCATTACTGCTGGTGGTAGGTAGAGTTTTCAAAAATTCTCAAATTTGTTGTCTCTCAAGCAACTTTATCCAACAGTGCTGGAAGTTCGCTCATATACTGCGTCGCGTGGACGCAGTCAACACAGTGCGGGCAGCAGACTGATTCCGACAGTCGTTTTTGTCGCTGTCTCCCTCGCGCCTGCACGGGACGCTCCATGAGTGCGAGAGAGACAGAGCGACGAAAACGACTCTCGGAATGAGTCTGCAGCGGCCGTCAGATTTCCTTGCTATTCGCCGACGCGCTCCCCTCTCCGCGCCGCGACTGGTTCTGAGCCGCAAAGGCCGGCAAGGCTGGCTTGGCGGTGCCTTGCACCTGGAGGCAGGCATAACGTATTCCGGATGTGTTTTTGGGGCCCGCGCGGCCACGGCGCGGCGACGCGGCGACAGGTGCATCCCGGCGCTGTCCTTTGAGCTCCGTCGCAGTCCCGCATCTCAAATTTCCTGACCGTTGACCGCGCCCGCTGAAAAAGAAAGAAAAAGAAATAACGTGATTGGCGAAGTTTTGCGCAGCACTACAGGTACACGTGTCGTGGAAAATGTTCCTGTTCACTGGCCTAGGTTTGAACCGCGTTCCCATTTATTGTTTCAGAACTTTTTCACACTTGGTTAGGCAAAAATGTTTGGCGTGCTTGGACAAGTATGAGAAAGAAACCAAGCTTTGTCAACCGAGGGAACTATCTTTGACTGTGCCTGAAAGAAAAAACTACGTTACTGATTATTTTTTTGGTGTGACAAACAAAATGCCTTGCACCTTACACGTGCTCAAAGGTCTCAAGCCGGCAGCCCTGCGGAATGCACTCCCGCGCACACTCTTCCTACGTATGGCTTGCTGAATTCTCCGGGTGCGGTCGATTTCGGTCGGTAGGGTACTTTCCTACAGCGCGCCCCGCAAAAGGAAGTGGCTTACGTACTTCTTTCTGTCCACATCATTTTCCGATTTCCTGGCCGCTGCTTTCCCTGTTGCTTCGTGGCAAAGCCTGGCGAGGCCTGGCAAAGCGCCTCATTCATCGCGTTTGGCCTTTTCCATGTTTGGACCGCTGCCGCCAGTGTGGGGGACTCGCGGCAATTGATACTCTTCTTCTTCTTCTTCTCCTCCCGGCATAGGAAGAGATAAGGTTCGTCGACCCTTGTGTGTCCGAGTCGGTGCTGCACTGTCCGTTTTTTCCCCTTGGATTTCCGTGTACAAATTTTTGAACTCCGCGTGAATTTTGAACAAATTTCAATGAATAGCAGCCAAACTTCCTTTAATTCTGGCATAAATTTCACTGACTCCCACAGAATTTCTATAAATTTCCTCTAAATTTCTTAAATTTTGAAGAAATTTGACTAATGTTCTTGGACGTCCATGAATTTCGGTGTACACATTTTTTTTTAGTTGTTTCCCATTTCTTTTACCTCCCCCGCAGTCTGATTCCGAGTCATTTTTACGCGGCGCCGGGAGTGTTGTCGCAATTATGCCGGAACTTCCTTCCGCTCGCCTCTGTTTGCTCTTCTTGTCCGCGAAATGGTGAGAACCGAACCGGTCCGCGCCAAAGGCAGCCAAAGGCCCCACTCACTGCTTGCTTTGGGCCGATTTTAATGAGTCCGCCTTAATTATAATGCCGCGGGGCGTGAGGCGGCGCTAGTTTGCGCTAATGGAACGTACCTGCGCGTGTCCGTGCTCCGTACACTACCAACTTTTGGAACCGAAAGAGGCGGGTACACGCTGGATGCTTGTGTACACATACCTTCATTGTCCAGTCGTACAAGGAGAATCAAGTCTAAAAAATTCATACGCCGTAATTCGTAGCCAACCTTGAATTTTGGACAAATTTCTTCAAAATTCATGATAGTTGAAATTCAAAAATGTTTTCCAAGAAGCAGTGAAATTCACATCGAAATTTAAGGAAAATTTTCTGCAATTAGTTTAAATTTATCTGAAATTCACACTTACATTCAAGTGTGGGCTGGGCGCTGACAAGTACCAGAAGTGACAAAGTTATTGACAAAAAATTTGTAGATAACTTGCACCTGCACTAATGCAGTCAGTGTGAGCGTCAATTATGAGGTTGTCCGGCCTGTATTTACGGTGACGTCACACGTTACGAGGTCCCCCAGCACCACGGAAGCGGTGCAATGATCTCATCTTGATACGACTTATTGGGAGAGGCAGGTCGGTAAGGGCATGGCTGAAAAAAAGGAGAAAGGTCAAGCAGTCGACCAAGGTGTGTGACTTTTAAACAACCCGTGTTTGACTCAATTTTTTTTTTCTGATGATTATTAGATTGATCAGGGCAGCTGTGAAGAATGAACTAGGTTCGTGAAGTTTTTTTTTTGAAACATGTGAAAACGGATGGAAAACTTTGGCGGTGCTGGCCACGACTCAATTGAACGTGTTATGGTCATGCATGCGGCGCCGCGGTGCTTTTGCAGTGAAAGTGATGTTTTGTCTCCGCGGTCGGCTGGTCCGCGTGTTTTTGCCGTGTAGGAGGCCGCGACCGCACGATGCTCCGTGTAGGATGTGTAAACGGGAGGCCGCGAGGAGAATGAATGAAGCAGCGCGCCGTCTCTGTCGCACTCATGCCCGACGTGGCTTCGTCCTTTTTGGGCGTTTCCAGGCAAATGTTACGGAATATTTTCATTGTTGATGGTGTGAGATGAGAAGGCACGCCCTATATCTTTACTGTGTGGCTACTCAGCGCGTGTTGTGGGTGTTGTGGGTCCATGCGGCGACCTCTTTGTATTCCTAGTCCGTTTTTTTTCTTTTCCTGTGGAAAGCGGATGAGTGGAGTGTGGGAAATGGCCGAGGGTGGCGCAGCAGAGCGCCTCTCTCGCACCTAGAAGGGACGCCCCATGCGTGCGAGAGAGGCAGAGCGACGAAAACGACTCTCGGAATCAGTCTGGCGCGCTATCCGGCGTGCAGGTACTGAAGGGCTTCGCGAAGGGCCGTGAATCATCGTGGCAGTGGCGTGGCAGGGCCAAGGGCCCGCGAGACCCACCCGCCGCGGGTCCCGGTTGGGGCCCTCGGCAAGCAGGAGGACCTCTCGCGCCCCGCGGCCCGCGCGCCCCGCGGACCCACATGGCGCGGCTTCTGGGTACTGGCCGCTCGCCGCCACCCGGCCGACGCGCCCAGCCTGTCACTCTGAGGAATTTCTACTTCGGCGCGGAGCGCGGAGCCCTTTGGAAGGGATTTCCTCGAGCTTCCCAAACCTTTCTCCTGCACTGCCAAAATCTTGCGAGACCATAGGCTGGCGGAGTGGGCCGAATCTGTGTTCATCCGCGAGGACCAGAGGGACTATGTTACAATGCTAATCTTATGGGACCGAATTTTGCAATGGTAATTATGAAAAAACTACTCAAAAGTTAGCAGTTTAACCATACAATTCGTAAAAGCTGATTTTTTTCGGAACCCACTGACGTAAGATTCTTTTTTACTGCTGAATTTCGTCAAAACCGGTGTATTATAATTACGATAAACTTCCGAAGTTTCGCGGACATGTCACAGTACCTCAATTATAGTGCTCCACTTCATTCTAGAAACGGTTTAGATGCATCATTTTAGAAAAACAATGCGTCATTTCTTTTAAAATCAGTGAAAACCGGGACATTTATAGGTTATGTTGACCGCGCGGAGGGATACGACTCCGACAGCCTATGTCGATATCGTGTATGCAGCTCGGAAACCAAAGTCCGAAAAGTACGTCTTTGATTTGAACCCACGTAATTTTCGAAAATATTGAATTTGCTTGAAAAATTAATGAAAATTCAATTCAATGATAATCATTAAAAACAATGAAGACATTGAAAATTCCCAACGCAGCTTTGAAACTAACTGTCCGGGATTTTCTACATTATTTTCGACCGTGTTGAATGCGACCAGGTTGATGAAAAGGTGCGAACTGTGTTGCACTGTACACAGTGTGCCTGCTCTGCTTGGCGGCGCTTGGCGGGGGCTTGTCGAGCCCGAGTGATGGATAAGTGGGATCGGATTCTGTTGGGCAACCGTCTGCACGATGAGCTACCGCTATGCACCGCGCTGCACCGCGCATTGTCCGTGGCAGGAAGGCATCGTGGTCGGACGCTGAGCCTCGCCGAGCAGACTGATTCGCCCGGTCTCTTTCGCACTCGTGGGCCGTCCCGTAAGGTGCGAGAGAGACAGGAAAGGCTGGCCGCCAAGGCTCAGTGGGCCAGGAGACCGGCGCCGGCGGCAAAAACTCTAAACGCGTTTAGAGCTCCAGAGTAGCTAAACAGGACTCGAACCGAACGTGTGACCCCATCAATGGATTCCTCGTTCGGAGAGCAATCCATTGGTGGGGTCACACGTTTGATTCGAGGCTCACGTAGCGACTCAGGAGGTCAAAACTCGTCTAGAGTTTGGGCTGCCTCCACCGGTCCTGTGGCCCACTGCAAGCGCAATGGGAGTAAGGGAACTGCGTCGATCCGTTGATCGGCCCGCCTGTCCGCCCGTCCGCCCGATAACAAATGAAGTGCGATGCAAGTGGACGATGCGGGCGAGGTGCCCCGGGCTGCAGCGGGCTGCACGGCCCGAAGCCTAATCCCTGCTGCTTATCGCTTGCATCGCTTGCAAGGTCGCGGCTGTGCCGTTAGCCAGCTGGCCCGGCCGGCCCGGCGTTAGCTCAGCGTTAGCGCGCTCGTCGCCTCGTTTGATTGATTCCCGCTCAATAATCTATCGACGAGGATGCCTGCGCGGCAAAGTGGTCGCCGTGCGGCTGCAGACTGATTCCGAGAGTCGTTTTCGTCGCTCTGTCCCTCTTGCACCTCGCCGGGACGCCCCGTGAGAGCGAGAGAGGCGGAGCGACGACAACGACTCTCGGAATCAGTCAGCTGGCGCGCTGGCGCCGTCCCGCCCGAGGAGGTCACTCACGGGCAGTGCGCCTCGTCGCTCTGTCTCTCTCGCACCCCTGCGGAACGCCCCATGAGTGCGACAGAGACAGAGTGACGAGATGATGCTTTCAAATCACGCAGCTGATGGCAACGCGCAGCGGCGGTCGCTGTGATGATTGGCTGGGTTTGGAAACGCGCCGCGCGACCCAAAGATTCGCAACGTTATTCTCTCTCTCTCTCTCTCTCTCTCTCTCTCTCTCTCTCTCTCTCTCTCTCTCTCTCTCTCTCTTTTCCGGTGCTGTTTGTTATCCGAGTGTAGGCATAGCGGCATAAACTCGCCGGCCGACTCTATCAAAATTCTTGCCCGTCTCGTGTTTATGACCGGACCGCCCCACCCGCGTGGCGTGCCGCCGCTCCGTCGCGACGCGTGTGATTTATCGAGATGCGACATCGGGCTGAGCTAGCTGCCCCCGGGGCTGGCTCGGACACACTGACACACACTGACACACACACACACGCGGATTCGGTGGCGGTCACGGCCACACGCGGGTCGGAGCGCCTTGCAGCGTAGGCCAGCCCGCCGGACACACCTGCATGCACAAGCACTGTGGCTGCCTACCTTGCAGGCGCTTTCCTCTCTCTCTCCTCTCTCTCTCTCTCTCTCTCTCTCTCTCTCTCTCTCTCTCTCTCTCTCTGCTGCCTCGGCTCCCCGTTATTCTCAGGTTCCATGGCGCTGTTCACGACGGCTTGCTTCGCCCTGTAGGGCCGACCGGGGCGTGCGTGTGTGTCTGTCGCCGCGGAGGTGGGGGTGGTGGAAGCGCTGCTGGAAGCGTGAGGCACGATAGTTCGAAAGGGAGCGTGACTGAAACTGGAACTCAATTTGTGCGGCCGATACCCCTTTGTTCGTCGTGGCCCCGCGGCAAGCCCACGGCAAGCCGTCTGCTGCATTGTCACGGGGTAGATCCCCTTTTGGGGCCGCCCCACAGTGGGCCAGAAGACCGGTGGAGGTGGCCAAAACTCTGGACGCATTTTGAGCTCCAGAGTCGCTGAATGAGACTCGAACCGAACGTGTGACCCCACCAATGGATTGCTCGTTCGGTCCGAGTCCCATTCAGAGACTCTGGAGCTCAAAATGCGTCCAGAGTTTTGGCCGCCTCCACCGGTCTTCTGGCCCACTGTGCGCCCTCCGCGCAGACAGACTCCAAGAGCGTCTCTCTCGCGCCTCTCCGGGGCGCCCCGCGAGTGCGAGAGAGACGGAGCGACGACTTGGTCCGCAGGCTGGAGGCTCCAGACTGCTCCAGACCGGCGCTCACACGATGTGCTTTATGCAACCGAGCGACGATTGACTTCCCTGCCCTGCTTTGGCCGGCTTTGGCCCAATCCATTGTCCGCTCCAGGGACTGTTTTTGCAGTGTCGGCGCGTGGCGTGGGTTTACTTCGGTCCTTCGGCCCTTTTGTCTTCAAGTTCAAGGAGGACAATGGTCAGAGCGGCCCTTAGCAGCCACCCCGCCTAATGAGTTGGCTTCGGTCGCACCTCCGCGGGCCGGTTCCGAATCGCACTCGCTCTGTCTCGCTCGCACCCAGCCGGGACGCCCTGTTAGTGCGAGAGAGAGAGAGAGAGAGAGAGAGAGAGAGAGAGAGAGAGAGAGAGAGAGAGACGGGGCGCCGCCCGGAGCCGGCCCGCCGCCCATACTAAAGCGCCGCGGATGGCCCATTGTTTTGAAGCTGCCGCCAAAGCAGCTGCAGTGAGGACAGTATAGGGCCGCGCTCGCCGCGCTCGCCGGGGTCAAGAGCATCAGCATGAAGATTAAAGGGTGCGTGCCTCCGCCGCGCCGCCGCACAGTGGGCCAGAAGGCCGGTGGAGGCGGCCAAAACTCCAGACGCGTTTTGAGCTGCAGAGTCGCTAAATGGGACTCGAACCGAGCGTGTGACCCCACCAATGGATTCCTCGTTCGGAGAGCAAGCCATAGGCGGGGTCACACGTTCGGTTTGGATCCCATTTAGCGACTCTGCAGCTCAAAACGCGTCTGGAGTTTTGGCCGCCTCTACCGGCCTTCTGGCCCACTGTGCACCGCGCCGCCAGTGTGGGAGCGAGACGCCCGAAAAAAAAAAGGCAAGGGAGGGAGAGAGCGCTGGCCGAGAGAAAAGGAAGGTGTCAATTTAATCGCCAATTTTCGGACCCTTTTTCCCGGAGGTCGGTCGAAGCGCCGAACCAGTTCCGCATTTTTCGGGCCGCCCCGCCCTCGCCTGCACGCGTGTGTCTTTGAGCCGCAGCAGAAAAAAAATTGCAGTCTTTTACTGTTTTTTATTTTTTGCGGTGCAGAAGAAAAGTTGTAATTTTGTTTCTCTTTTTTGCGGTGCTGCCCCGCCCCGCGCTACCGGTGCCTTGGCGGTGCCCTGGCGGCGCGGTGCCGTACGAGCGGCTGTAAACGGAGCGTTAGTGCCGCGTAACCGCCGCGCCCGTTGGACCGTTTTATTATTGGACTAGCTGCTAATGAGTGAGCACCGACAATAAGACAATTTTGCTCGTCCCGCAAAAAGAAAGGGAGCAAAACGAAAGGAATCTACAGCTAAAAAGTTTGGCGCGGCACAGTGGGCCATAAGACCGGTGGAGGCGGCCAAATCCCTAGACGCGTTTTGAGCTCCAGAGTCGCTGAATGGGAGTCGCACCGAACGTGTGACCCCACCAATGGATTCCTCGTTCGGAGAGCAATCTATTGGTGGAGTCACACGTTCGGTTCGAGCCCTATTTAGCGACTCTAGAGCTCAAAACGCGCCTGGAGTTTTAGCTGCCTCCACCGGTCTTATGGCCCACTGCGCGTGGGCGCGTTGCGTGCGGTGCAGTCACACCGCGCACGCAGCCACGCAGTCGCTAGTCACGCACGCGAGGTGGCGGAGATTTGGAAGGGCTGCTGCAGGTGGGCGTGGCTGGGCGCGCAGGCCTGCGGGCTGGGCCGCCTGGGCCGCCTGCCCCGTGCAACGGGACCCACTGGGCACTGCTGGATGCCCAGGGCGTGGCGCGGCGCTGCCCGGCTCTGCCTCGCAAGATTCGGAAATTAATCGGACCTCGGCTGCGCGCTGCGCCCCGGCCTGCCCGCCCTGGGCCAGCTGGTTTGGCCGGGCGGTGTCGGCCCGATGGCCAGTGCACTGCAGTCCGGCGTTGCCACGTCAGTTTGAACGCGGCGGGCGCGAGGCGGTGGTCAGGATCGAGGGGAAATCACTGTGAATTTCGGTGTGCAAATCCAATGAAAACAGTCAAATTTTGATAAATTTCAGTCAAATTTCAATGAATTTTGATTCATTTCGGTAAAATTTCGATGAAATTCAGGCGAAGTTTGATGAGTTTGATTGAATTTCAGTGAACTTTAGGCCTACATGTTTGACGAGTTTTGGTGTACAAATTTGGCTGGAGTTATTTCCCCTTAGTCAGGATCGAGGATTTAAACAATCAAACTTCAAAGTTAGCTTTAGTGGAAAAAAAACATGACGCATTTAATGTACATATATTATAGTTGGCACCAAACTGGGAACAATTTTGTGCATTGCCAAATCTGATGACAAAAAATGTGACCAGCTGGCAAATAAAACACTGGCTGGTTTCAATTTCATTCTCCAGGTTTGGTAGGCTCAACATGGTTGCTTGTTGGTTGTGACAAAAACATATTCCGTACCCATTTTAGTGTAAATCTTTTTTCTTAAATTGGACGCTCTATTTTTGTTTTTGTTTGTTTGCGTGACGCGATTGGACGTGACCTTTCGAAGCGCGTGCGCGCGCTTTACAACACGTGGTGGTCCGCGTGTGCGACGAGTGGGCAAAAGCGCGCCGCTCGACGCTCTCTCTCTCTCTCTCTCTCTCTCTCTCTCTCTCTCTCTCTCTCTCTCTCTCTCTCTCACGCTCGTGTCGCGCACGCGTCGTCGTCGGCACGTGAGTTGCATTTTCCGCGCCGCGTTTTACAGCGTGTTCCGGCCGTGCGTGGAGAGAGGTGCTCTTTTGGCCATCGGGAGACACTGCGACGCGCCGGTCACGTGACCTTCAACTTTGCTGTCCAAAACACACCCCAAAAAAACGGGGAGAGAGAGAGAGAGAGAAAAGAGAGAGAGGGGAGAGGGGGAAAAAAACACACAAAAACACACACGGGGCAATTTTCCGAGTAACGCCATAAAAGCGGAAACTGGATTCCGATTCGGGGTGACGTGGGCCTGATTGGGTTGGAATTGAGGCGCGGCTGCGCTGCTTTTAGGTCTTTTAACGACTCGTGCCTCCTCGAGTGGGTGCCTGTCTCTCTTTTTCCTCTCTTCGCACGGTATCTGTGGAGAGAGAGAGAGAGAGAGAGAGAGAGAGAGAGAGAGACGGAGAGAGAGAGAGAGACGTCGGCTAATCCGTGGGGGCCCGACCCGGCGACGCGGTGTCATTGGTAGCGGCTCGTAAAAATCGGTGAGTGAGTTGTACGCGGACCGGGTTCTTCCCGGGTTCGAATCCCCGCCCTGTGATTTATTTCTCCGGACCACCCAGATCCGCGGCGCTCCGCGTGGAAGCAAAGCGAAGCGTGCGTGGAAGTGACCACACGTGAAATTTTGGCGGTCGAGAAATGATGTTGTCCGGGGATCAGTGTCGGCTGAGGTCCTCTCTAATGGCCGTGCGTCCCCGATGCGGTGCGTCGCCGTCGCCGACCTGCAGACTGATTCCGAGAGTCGTTTTCGTCGCTCTGTCTCTCTCGCAGTCATGGGGCGTGCCGTACAGGTGCGAAAGATACAGAGCGACCAAAACGACTCTCGGAATCAGTCTGCTGGGCGTGACCACCGAGACCGCCAGGACGCTGTCGTCCCACTGCCCTGGTGGGCCAGCGTGGTGCACTCTGTATGTCTCATGGCGGAAGGCTGCACCAACTTATTATCATTTCTCCATTTTCCTAATGAAATAATTTGGCAAAAAATATACAGGGTGCAATGTTACACGTTAAAAACGGTACCTGGTTTTCCCAGGAGCCCTATGGCGAAGACATAGGCGATTTCCAGGGGGTTCCTGGGAAAACCAGGAACCGTTTTTACAGTGTATGAAGTCAGCTTGAACCGCCAAAGTGCAGAGAAATTTCACCTTAATGGAGGATCACTGAAATTCTTACAAACGATTTATTCCGTGCGAAGTAAAGTAGCTTCATAGAACAAATTAATTTGAGCGTACGTAACCTTATACAAAGAGAATAGTTCTTAATTTACGAACTATTTCTTCTTATAACAAAGTATATTAGTTTGCTCAAAATAATTCGTAAGATGAAGAGCGTGTTCTCTCCTAACGACTTTTAGAGTGTGGTCCAGCCTGGTGGGCCGAGCAACGAGGCTGGCTGCGTTTGGCCAGCCTTCCCCGCCAATTAGATTCGGTGCAGCCGAGTCCAGCCTAGTCCCCGCGGGCCGGACCCACTAAACACAGACCGGGCCGCGGGACGCGTCGGCTCGCGCGCCGGATTTCACTCGGTGCTCATTGAAAGTCTTTAAAAAAGGTCAGAGTGACGCCGTTCTATTTAAAAGCAAGGCCAGCCAACACACCTTGAAGTGAGTTTTTTCGTTTTTGACAAATCCTCTCTATTGGCTCTGGATATATTCACAGTGGCCCAGAAGATCGGAGGAGACGGTTAGAAGCCCATACGTGCTCCAGAGTCGCCAAATGGTACTCGAACCGAAAGTGTGACCCCACCAATGGATTGCTCTCCGAACGAGGAATCCATTGGTGGGGTCACACGCTGGGTTCGAGTCCTGTTTACCAACTGTGAAGCTTAAAACACGTCTGAAGTTTTGGCCGCCGGCGCCCGTCTTCGCTCCTACTGTGCAGCCCCCCAAAAAAGGAAGAAACCACCAGGAAGTGCGTGTGGGGTCACTGTGCGCGGTGTCGCACTGCCGGTGCACTGGCAGCCCCGCTATGTCAACAGGACCATTGCGACCGGTTTCAGGTTACATATGCCGGCTAAGCCGGCTGCCCGGCCTCACCCTTCACCTCGCCGTTCTGCCGCGCGGTATGCCGGCCAGCCAGTGGACTGAGACTTGTCGCTCTGTCTCTCTCGCACCCATACGGGACGCCCCGTGAGTGCGAGAGAGACGGAGCGACGACTCTCGGAATGGGACTGCGGGTCGTCAGGTGCATAGTGAGTGCTTTCTCCCGCCTAAGTGGCGGTATCTGTGCATTCGCAGACCGCCGAGTCTTTAACCGTGATGGAGGGCCCTCGCGGGGCGGCCTCGCTTTAGTACGTCCCCTGAGTGTGCGCGGCGCGGCGTCGCGAAGGCAGTACCGGCCGCCTGCGCTGGCGCTTTTGAATCGAAATTAAGGAATTTTAACCTACGTTGAAGGGATGGCGGCAATGATGACATGAATACTTTTTAGAGCTGCGTCACACTGTTAAAAAAGCCGTACATATTAAGGAAAAAGGTACGGCTAGACCGTACCTCACGGTGTACAGACCAACTGTACCCAAAAACCGTGCCTCCCATAAGAGCCCATCTTATGAAAAACCATACTCCGTACCCGTACCCCACAAGCCGTACTGGCTGAGGTACGGTGGTACCAGGCAAATTGTCTACCAGACTGAGCCTGTACCTTTTCCCGTGGATTTTTCCTACACTGCAGTCTGAAATTTCTGCAGGCATCCTCTATATTGACTTTGGTACAGCCCAATCCAAGTAGTCTGGCGTAGGAGAAGTTTTTCAACAGTCATTTTAACAGATTATGATTTTTTTATTAGCTGAGTCAGTTTACTTCGCCCCGGGACTAGATTCGCAGTAGAGAAAATTGATCTTTTTCGGCAAAGAGTTTTAAGGAGCTAGGCTTTGCTGATTTTTTGCCTGGTTGGTCGCTTTACTCACTGTCAGAAAAAAGTACGGAAAAAGCACGGAACTGTCTGGCAAAAATTTTCCCGGACCCTCCGTACTTGCCAACTACGGAACGTTTCCCTACCTTTTTCCGTACCCATTTACATGGGTTCATATGGAGCAAGTACGGAACGTTCCGTACTTTTCTCCGTACCTCCGTACTTATTTTTTTGTACCATTTCCGTAAAAAATACGGAATTTTTACAGTGTTTTTCCCCAGTACTCGATACCGAAGGAGGAAAAATGTCAAAATGGGCCGCTGTTTGCGCTCCTAAATGTCGAGTCTGACGTGTTAAGTGGTCGGTCGCGGCCCACAATGGTTTCGGCACGTGGCTGAATGACCCGCTGATGGACGCCCGTCGCAGGAACAATGCCACGTGTTGTGTGCCTCCCGCGCGTTTGGGTCACCAGCCGGCCAGCAGACCGATTCCGAGAGTCGTTTTCGTCGCTCTGTCTCTCTCGCACTCGTGGGGCGTCCCGTGTAGGTGCGAGAGAGACAGAGCGACGACCGTCGGAATCAGTCTGCAGCCGGGCGACTTCTTACTCGAAAATCAAGTTGCGCCACCACTGTCGGTAATGGGTCCGCGGGGGGTCCCCCGGGGCCCAGCGCGCCCAGCGCCCTCTGGCGTGCCGCCGCTCAAATAGCTCGCGCACGACTCAAACGTCCCAAAAACACACTCGCCATCAGAATCTAGAACGCCCCGCCACCCCCGCCCCCCCGGGCGTTGCGCAATGGTGTCGTCCCGCGGTGACCGGCGAGCAGAGCATTGTGTCAAATGCAGTTAGGGGGAAAAAAGTCTTGGCCCGCGCGCCGCGTCCGAGCCACTGCGTTTTTCATCAAAGATACACCCCCTGTTTTTGAACGAATTTTTTTTTTGAAGCCCACACGGCAAAAGTACCACCTGGGATTTCCCCGGCGGGGCCTGGAAATGGGCCCTTTTCCCCCTGAGCGCCTGGGAATCCCGACGGTACTTTTTCCGTGCACTCAGTAAGGTCCACTGTGGGAAAGGGCCCACGCCCTTTTCGCCGCGCCTACCTGGGTGACTTAGGGGGGCCAGAATAAATGCGTACGTGCGAGTGGTGGGATTAGCCCATTTGCGCCGGGTAGCCCAGCGCGGACAGACGGACGCGTGGCAGACCGAGCCATCCAAGCCGATCAATTTTAGGAGAGTGACAATTTCGGAAACGCACTTTGCTGAAGGTGTTGTCATCGGCTGTGTCCAGCACAGTGTGTCACCACCGACGCTAAGGGAGAGGTGCTGATCAGCAAACGAGGAGAGCACTCCCACGCCCAGTTGTGTCCGCCGCCTTCAAACGCGCCGCTGTGGAGTCATAAGATTGCAGGCCTAAACTGTGACAATAAAAGTAGCGGTGCGTCTTGTCCGTCATTCCATGCCCAACACCGGCAGGGTAGGCAACCAACTTGACAGCTCGGCGCATATGGGCATTTCGTAGGGTGCCCCCGGACCCCCTGAGTCAAGCGCACTTATTGACCGGCCCCGGCGCAAATGGTCACTTTCGTGAGCCACTCAGGTAGACGCGGCGCAAACGGGATGCGCCCCTGTGGAAAAAAAAATAGATTGGAAAATCCCAGGTAGTGCGTGTGATTTCCAGGAAGTTCCTGGGAAAACCAGGAACCGTTTTTACCGTGCATCGGGCATTTTCTAAAGTTTCGATTTTCGAAAAGGCGCGAAAAGGGCCCTGCTGGTAACTCAAAAAAAAAAAAAAAAAAAAAAGAACATTGGGGTGGTTTTGAAATTTTATAGAGATCTAAGACATTCTTTTTTCAACAAGTCCGTTTTTATAATTTTCTTATCTTTACTGTTTGCGTTTTACTAAAAATGATTTGTAGTGAGTATTCATGGTACGATGGCCCCGTTTCGATCGGTGTTCCCCTCGCGGTCGCCGTCGTCGCTTTGACGCGCGTGGGCGATGGCGTCGGGATAGCGCGGCAGACTGTTCCCAGAGTCGCTTTCGTCGCTCTGTCTCCTCGCACCTTTCGGGGCGCCCCACGAGTGCGAGAGAGACGGTGCGACGAGGCGGACTCCGGAAGGGCCTGCAGCCGCGCACCAAGCGGATCTTGCACACACACCGCGCGTCCTGCGAATACCGCTGGGCGTCGGGCGTGCGAGCACCCCCACTGCGTGCGTGTGACAGGTGAGATAAGGGTTTTGAAACGGCGTCTCTGGTTTTCCCGTGATGTATTCCGCGGCGCCGCTCCGGGGCACAGTGGGCCAGGAGACCGTGGAGGCGGTCGAAATCCCGGACCCTTTTGAGCTCCAGCGTCGCTAAATGGGACTCGAATCGAACGTGTGACCCCACCAATGGATTGCTCTCCGCGAGGAATCCATTGGGGGGTCACACGTTCGATTCGAGTCCTGTTTAGCGACTCTGGAGCTCAAAACGCGTCAGACTTGGCCGCCGGCGCCGGTCTTCGGGCCCCCTGTGCGGGGGCGCGTGGGGCGCGAAACGGCGCCCGTTTGAATGCGCCGGCCACTGTATAGTGCACGCTGTGTTTTCTGCTGATTGAGGCTTTCGCCTTATCGTGTCATTACTATCCATAAAGAATGGGCTGTTAATTCCGAATATCGTCGCTCGTCTCTCTCGCACTCACGGGGCGTTCCTTTGGGTGCGAGAGAGACGGAGCGAAGCTGCGCAGAGTTAGTCTGCTGAGATGGTCTGAGTGGGTCCAGGCCTCGGTCCAGGTCCAGGGGTCGACTTATGTCACGGGCCGGCTGGCGCTTGGCTCGCCCGGGGGATTTGCGGGATCTTTCGGTCGCTCTGGCTCTGTCCACTCTTTTTAGCGCCCCTCGGGGTGCGAGAGAGACGGAGCGGCGAAGCGGTCGCGTC